>NC_059472.1:33036876-33126876 GCF_018139145.2 Gymnogyps californianus | reverse complement strand
AGTTAACAGTTTCCTTCATATCTTTGTATTTTAGGCTTTAGGTAGGTGAGGTAGGATAAGCAAGTTGCTCTTGTATAGGCTACATATAGCATGTATAACAACATGTACATGTAGCAGTTGTTTTTAAAATTTTGTCACAAAATTTCTATCAATGAGTACATTGTATTCCTTTTATGGCAGTGACAGATAATGAAAAGATTGATATTTCTTCTGAGGAAAAAAAATAAGAAAAAAGAAGGCCTCCTATACTGGAGGATATATACTCCTATACTACATCTAGCTTTTCATAAGACTACTTTGAAAACGTCGAATCTGCAGCACTTATACTCTGGAATTTTGAGCATCTTACATGAGTCAGAAGAGGTTTCTCAGTAGCCTGCATCATAGCAGTTGTGCGTTATATGCAGTTTAATTGTAGGGTACCCTCATCTCAACAAAAATATTTCATATCATTTCTTGTAAAGCCATAATCCACCTGAAATAAACATATCCTGAAAAGTAACTGAAGATTGCTGGACAAGTATTTTTTTCTAAATGCTATGCCATGTCATACAGGCTATCAGATTTACTTCCTTTTGTTGCAGATATGAATCTTTCCACCCAATGGCATATGCAGCCATTTGTACAAGAGGACTTTTTGCCTGTAGTATATGATTACATTTGAAACTGGATTTGGTAGTCCTTCGAGGCTCCTCGTTGCAATTTGGGTTTTCTGATACTAGAAACAACTATAACCTCATTTGGTAGTAAAACAATATTTTCTGGCTAAACATCTAGGGGAGCTGTGGAAGGATGAAATTGACTGGGTAGTTTTTGTTGAGTTTTTTTTTTCAAGTGTGTGTCTTCTCTGAAAACCTATGCATGCAGAGGAGAACATTTTTATGGAAAGAAGCTTTCATAAGATGAAGTCAGGATTCTTGCATCTCTTTGTTAGTTCTCCTGCTTGCTATCCAGGATCTTGTATCACTGGGAGAAAAGCAGTTATCAGGAAAATTTACAATGTAGTTGTTGGTTCTAGTGTAATCAAAATTATATTTATTGTATCTATCACCTATGTCCAGAACAGTAGTTTCTGTATACCAAGAGAGTCCAGGTAATGTGAGCTATTTTGGGGTCCTCATATCACAGAGAGTAGATGTCATGGTTTAACCTCGGCCAGCAACTAAGCGCCACACAGCCACTCCCTCACTCCCCACCGGTGGGATGGGGGAGAGAATCAGAAGAGTAAAAGTGGGAAAACTCATGGGTTGAGATAAAGACAGTTTAATAGGTAAAGCAAAAGCTGCACACGCAAGCAAAGCAAAACAAGGAATTCATTCACCACTTCCCATCGGCAGGCAGGTGTTCAGCCATCTCCAGGAAAGCAGGGCTCCATCACGCGTAACGGTTACTTGGGAAGACAAATGCCGTCACTGTGAATGCCCCTCTTCCTTCTTCTTCCTCCAGCTTTATATGCTGAGCATGACATCATATGGTATGGGATATCCCTTTGGTCAGCTGGGGTCAGCTGTCCCAGCTGTGTCCCCTCCCAGCTTCTTGTGCACCCCCACCCTCCTCGCTGGTGGGGTGGGGTGAGAAGCAGAAAAGGCCTTGACTGTGTATAAGCACTGCTCAGCAATAACGAAAACACCCCTGTGTTATCAACACTGTTTTCAGCACAAATCTGAAACATAGCCCCATACTAGCTACTGTGAAGAAAATTAACTCTATCCCAGCCAAAACCAGCACAGTGGATTAAGTAATACTGTAACATCTTTAACTTGGTTGCAGCCTATGAACCATCTTTATTTAAGGCTAGACATCTAAATTTAATTACATTACATGTGGAATGTCTGTCAGTGTTGGGAATAACAGTAGGTATCCATACGTTCTGGACCTCAGGGAGCTGATATCTCAGCATATGGGCTTAATTTAAACAGACACTCAAGTAACTGTGTTTTACATTTACAAACAGCCAGTACCTGAGAACAGTCTCCTGTACAGGGAATCCTTGTAAATGTGACAGGAAGCTGTACTGTACAAGTCATCCTTGTTTTGCTCTATTAAAAAGTCAGCACTTTCTAATGGAAACCACATGGTGTTATGGTTGTTTTGTTATCTTAGGCACAGAAAAGAACTTCAATATGTGCTGACAAATGTGAACTCTTTATGCTAGTATATCTGACAACCACAAGAAGACCGTGTCTTTAACAAAATTGAATGATATAGAATCATCGAATGATAGGATTATAGGAAAATTCAACTTGGAAGGGACCTCAGAAGGTCTCTGGTCCAACCTACTGCTCAGAACAGGCTCAGCTATGAGGTCAGAACAAGTTGTACAGGGCTCTGCCCAGCCTAATACAACCTCTTCGAGAGCTTGATTCTCCTCATGAAGATTCTCCATTCTAAAGCTGCCTTGTTCCACGTAATGCCTGTTGCCTTTCATTCTCTCACCATGCACTATTGCAAAAAGCCTGACTCCATCTTAATAACCTCCCTGTAGTTACTGGAAGGCTGCTGTGAGGTACCTCCAAAGCCATCTCTTCTCCAGGCGTAACAAGCTTGGGTCTGTCAGCCTCCCCTCACAGGGCAAGAGCTTCAGGTCCCTGACAACGGCCTGCTGATAAAATCGTTCCAGTTTACCTTTGTATTTTTTTCTGCTGGGGAACCCAGAACTGGACACAGATGTGATCTCATGAGTGCTGAGTAAAGGGGGATAATAATTTCCCTCAGTCTTCTGCCTGTGCTCCTGCTCATACAGCCCAGGATGCTCTTGGCCTTTTTTGCTACCTGGGCACAGTGCTGGCTCGTGTTCAACTTGCCAAAAGCTGCAGGTCATTTCCAGCAGAGCTGCTCCTCAGGCAGCCCGTCCCCAGCCTCTATCAGTGCAAGGGGTTCTTCCTTGCTAGATGTAGGACTTGGCCTTTGTCCTTGTAGAATATCATAAGGTTCATGCCTGTCCATTCCTTCAGCATATTCAGATCCCACTGAATAGCAGCCCTCTTCTCAACTCTATTGACTTGTCCCTCAAGTTTAGTGTCATCTAGAAACTTGATGAGAGTGCACTCCGTTGCCTTCTCTGGATTGTCGATTAAGATATTAAAGAGGAGAGGTCCCAGTACAGACTCGTGTGGTACTACACCGGTTACTGGCTTCCACTTAGAGGATGACCCGCTAACCACTACCCTATTAGCACAAAAATTCAACCACTTTTTTATCCATCTAGCTGTATGTCTATCCAGACCATGATGACTTAACTCAGATATTGTGGGAGGCAGTGTTGAAAGCTTTGCTAAAGTTGAGGCAAATTACAACCTTGGTATTTTACATGGATTGCTTAAGGGACTTGCAAAACATTTTTGCTGCACATTTCATCACGACTATGAAAACAGAAATGATTTTTAGACAAAGATTTAGACTTTGACAGTTCATTTTGTTATTTAAAATGGACACTGAAGAATACAGGTGAATGTGGAAGAGTTCTGAAGGAGATAAACTTGCAGGATAAATAACTGAAGGAAAAAGGCCTTGGTGCCTGAAGGATATAAATAATTGAAATACTTTCAGAGTCTTTTGAACTCATGCTGGTGGGATTCATCTCTAAATTCACCTCTAAATTTGGGAGTCTACCTGTAGTTACCAACATGAGAAATGTGCTTGTGCTCCCATGAAGAGACAAAATGTTTAATGGAAATTAGACTGGTTTTTCTCATTCTTAAGTAGACACTTTGGTCAGCTGAACAGCTAGCTGATCAGAACACTTCAGTTCAGTTTACTGCCTAGGTCTCCAATGGATATGAAGCTTAGACATCTAATACACATGTTGGTACTTATGTGAGAAGTATAAACTAAAAAGCGTATTAAAATAAGTGATTGAAAATATTGCCTACTGAGATTAAAATATGTAATTTAGGAATAGTATTTTAGTGAATTTATTCAGGGTGTAAAGTATTTTGCTATTGACACACTTGTCAGTGTGCTGAAAACATTAATGTGTGCATTGCCAATCAAATAAAGGACACTTTATTATCTCTTCCATATTTTTTCCAGGTGTTTGCTTCCTCATTCAGTTTAACAACTTTTGAGCTTTCCATTCAATTAAATGGTGGAATATACAACACACCAATACCAAGGTGGATGACACTTGCCCAGATGTTTCAGCCCCGATGAAATGCTAAACAGTATTGATAGGTTGTGTTTTAAAAGGATTAAGGAATTATATTTGCCCAAAAGATTTTACTAAAGCCAACTAATTTTCAGTGTTAATCACACAATAATTAAAGATCCATATGACTTCTTGGTATAATTTGTTAGCTTATGATTCCTGTAAAAAATGGTGGTTCCCCTATCCACATTAGAAAGTTGAAGGATTGCATGAATCAAAGATTCATAAACCTAGTTATGGAGTGTCATCAGAAAATTAAGGACAGAATAAAAGATTATCTGTGATGGTTCAGAAGAAAAAGCAATGAAAGGAAGGGCAAACAGGACTATATCAAATTCATCACTTGTAGTTATGTGATGTGGGCACGTCTTTGCATCTGCTCCACTACAGTATATACTGTAGAGTAAGCACTACAGTTCTGCCTACCAGAAACAAATGAACAAAGACTTATAATATTGGCATAAAAGTACTTCATTTTGGGTATGTGCTCACCAAAGGGTTCTTCAGAGCTATGTTGGTTTTGGGTTTTTTTTATTTTTTATTTAAACAAAGTAGTACTTTTGAGTTTGTCAGAATCCTAATGCTAATTGTTTTAGTGAACGAAATACTAGACAATTACATGGAAAATAAAATATAAAACATATAATATAAAATATATAGTTTTTGTGAGCATTTTTATTTGTATCACATGGTTATGAGCAAATAATGGTTATCTTTCTTACCCACAATTTGGATCCAGTTTCTGAAATTTTTTCTGTATGTTTGTGTAAAATATGCATGTATTTATAAAGCTGTAGCTTTATAAGTAAGATAGATAACTCTTCCTTTATTTAGACCCATTTATTTTCAGAATCACAATTGTACCTGATAAACTCCAAATGTCCTAAAATAATTAGGATATTTTCCCAAAGTTTTTTGTACTATTTTAGTTCTATTTTGTAAAGATGACAGACACTCATAAAACCAGATTTTTTCATTTTTATAGTAAACATTTGGAAGGTTAACACATGACTTCACTTGGCTACTTCTGATTGCTTATATTAAAATGAAAAAAAGAAACAAAAATCCATAAAATTCCTGAATAGCCTATCCTAAACTTCGGATAGAAGTGAGTTAATTGATTAACATTTATTATAATTATTTGATATTGCTGTTTACATTATTTTTACAGTAGTTTGATCTGTAATCTTACCTTGTGTTTTTATACTATGGTTTGTTCCTTTTATATGATTTTCTTATTGTAATTAATGTCATGTTCCTTTACTGAGCTGTACTGTCTTTGTAGAAGAAAAGTTCAAAATTGCATCTTTAAGGTGAATGCTGAAACATTCTTGTGGAGAGAAATGATGGTATATTTAGTAGTAATCATTTTTTTCTTATTTCTAAACTGCCGTTGTAATATGAAGATAACATGATTTGTCTTGCAAAAGTAGAATATGAACAAAACCTAATGATCATAAATTAGGAGCTGAACTAAGAAAGAGAATCTAGCAAGTTTAAAGTACAAATTGGACAGAGGAGAACTGAAGTTATGAAAATATGTAATGCTATTAACAAGGAAAATAAGGTATGTAAGCTGTATTTGGCTTAAAAGATATTCTGTAACTGTGGTTTATTGACTGTGCACATATGAATTTATCCAAACCTCATTCTTCTTTTAATGTAGTCACTCTTTCAAGCACAAACTTGCCATCTAAGTTTTGTTGGCTTTTCTTTATTCATTTACAGTGGTTTTTATCAGCACATGTGAGTATCGTAGATTCTTCAACTCTTTTTACCAAGGTCTCTATCTTTTTTGAGTTGTAAACATTCACTGACAAATCTCTTCACTGCCCTTGAGTTTCACAGAATATATACATTGAAGTCTTAATAGCTGCTTTGTATCTACTTGCAAAAGCCTTAAAATACCACAATCTTCTGATAGAAGTTGTCAGATTTGTTTCAGTGGCATTTGGGCCTAACCAGGCAAAGAGATGGAAAATCTATAATTAACATTATATCTGAGTGTGTGTGCTGCATTGTTTTCTAATAATGCTTGAATATCTACTTTATCTTTTTTCCTTTTCAAGAGAGAAAAGCGGGTGAAATACCAACTCCATTATCCAAAGACAGGATTAGCCAATTAGGCATACACAAATCTGTGCAAACAGATGGGATGCATCTGAGGGTGCTGATGGAGCTGGCTGATGTCATTGCAAGGCTGTTGTCTAACCTCTTCAAAAGGTCATGAATTTTGGAGGAGGTTCCTGATGACTGGAAAAAAACAAATGTCAGACCCATCATCAAAAACGGCAAGAAGGAAGATCCGGCGAACTATCAGCTGGTCTGCCTCACCTCAGTGACTGGATAGGTGATGGAATAAATCCTCTTGGAAGCCATTTTCAGACACTTGAAGGACAAAAAGGTGATTGGGAGCAGCCAACATAGATTTATCACGCACAAATCATGCCAGACCAACTTTCTATGATGAGATGAGTGCTGGTGCTGCGAGCAAAGCGGGGCAGTGGATGGTGTATACGTTGACTTTAACAAGGCCTTTGACACACTCTTACAAAGTCTCCGTATCACCAAACTGGTGAGATACATGCTGGTTAAATGGATAATGAGGTAGATGGAAAATTGGTTGGACTGCCAAGCTCAAAGAGCTGTGATTGTTTAGCTCAACAGCTCAACAGCTGTGCAAAGTTTATCTGGTGGTCAGTAGTAAGTGGCATCCTTCAGGGATCACTGCTGGGACCAATACTGTTCAATGTCTGCATTAATGGCCTGGATGGTGGGACAGAATGCATTCTCAGCAAGTTTGCTCATGGTACCAAATTAAGAGAAGTGGTTAATACACTGGAGTGCAGGGCTGCTGTTCAGAACAACCTGGTCAGGCTGGAGAAATGCGTTAACAGGAACCTTATGAAGTTCAACACACGCAAGTACAAAGTCCTATGCTGGGAAGGAGTAACCTCATGCAACAGTAGAGGTTGGTGGCAGGCCAGCTGGCTGAAAAAGCAGCTTTGAAAACAATACTTTCAGGGTCCTGGTGGACATCAAGTTGAATGCTATTCAGCAGCAAGAAGGTCAACTGCATCCTGAGCTCTGTTATTAAGAATGTGGTCAGCAAGGCCAGGGGCATGATCCTTCCCCTGTTTGGCACTTGTGAGAGTGCATCTGAAGTGCTATGTCTGGCTTTGGGCTTCCCATTTCAAGAAAGATATTAGAATACTAAAGTGAGTCAAGTGGAGGGTGACCAAGATGGTCAAGAAGCTGGAACACATGATGGATGAGGACAGGCTAAGGAAACAAGGTTTGTTTTGCCTTAACAAGAGAAGGCTCAGGGGAGTCCTTGCTTCTGTCTGCAACTACCTGAGTGGATGGAGCCAGACTCTTACCAGAAGTGCGCGGTGATAGGATGTGAGGCAATGGACATAAGTTGGAACATGGGAAGTGAAAACTAGATATAGGGAAAAACTGTTTTTACCATGAGGGTTCTCAAACCCTGAAACTGGTTGCCCTGACAGTTTGTGGAATCTCTGTCCTTGGAGGTGTCTGAGACTTGACTGGACACAGCCCTGAGTAACCTGCTCTAGTTAGACCTCCTTTAAGCAGGGGGCCATATGTCCCTTCCAACCTAAATTATTCCATGATTCTATTATTTCGTGAATTTGGCTTTGGTCGTTAACACTTTTTATTACAGGAACTCTTTAAACATAAATCTTTAACAAGACAAGTAATTTACTGTGGAAACTGACTGGAGCTGTCGAAGTACTCAAGATATCATACACCAAAGGATGCACCATCTTGCCAACTTTGTAGAGCTATGAAAGCTGAACAGACTGTAACACCAAATGTGTTTGCAACAGTAGATAGTGTGAAACCATGATTTATACCAACGACATTCAAACTGAGGCAAATGTCTCTTCCAAAATAGACATGTTCATTTAGTTAAATTTATCTGCTCCCATCTAACATCCATTTCTTTGCCTTGGAAAACACTTCTACAGCTTTTGGCTTTAGCTGGAGTCACTCTGCTCCTCAGTAATTTATCCAGAGGTCTACATGCCTGCTCAAAGGCAGGCACAAGTCAATACGTTGAAAGCCTTTTCATAATTCTGTATACATTCTCATTCCATCATACCTGTCAGTCTACACATTCTCTCTGCCACAGAAAACAGCAGGGATACTATTTACAGACAGCAAAGTGTCTTACCAGTTAAATGGTACTAAAAGTAGAAACACATCTTTCTGTTTCTTTGACATATCCCAAGCCTATTTTGCATGCCATTGCAAAGGAGACAAGGTTGGCTAGTGCTGCACATCCTGACTACAAATACCACATTTACCACTCACACATGATATGGTGAATTATAGCTTAACCATACCAACTACTATATCCCAGGCGTCCACCAACAGCTTTTCCTGCAGTTCCATTTGCTGCTTCCTCATAAGCACTCCATTCCAGAAAAAGATAGAGCAGCAGGAATTATTCCTTTCTCTCTCTTAACAAGAAAAACCTGTTCACCCAGCTGCTCACTGTGCCTCCATGATCAGGCTCTCCTCTTGCTACAACGCTTTCCAAGACTGAAGTTTGCCCCTCCATAGGTCCTGACATACTGGCTACCTCTCCAGAAACTCAGTCATTCCTTCCACCAACCTGGTATAAGTGTCCCACTCCACAGATTGTGGGTGAAAAGAGACAGGCCGTGGACACAGCCCTCGCCCCAACCAACACCTTCACCTGTATGAAGGCTCTAGGCAGCATAATCTGAATTTGTATTTAGCTCTGCTTTGAGAAGGCAGTTGGACAAGGTGATTTTCAGAAGTCCCTTTTTTCCTATAAACTGATCATTCTTCACCTGTAGAGAACTAGCGCTCATAGCAGTGCCTTGAGTGTTCTTCAGCACTATCTGTCTCCATGCCAGCGATCTGCTACTCTGCCTCCTGGGTCTGCCAGTGTGAATGAACGGTGGCCTTTTGCTTTAGCTCTAAAAATCGCTCTGGAAGCTTACTCTTCAGCCAGCTTTTCTTCCTAGAATTTCTCATACTTCTATAGAAAGAGATGTGTCTCCTATTCGTTAGTCCCAGACTGTGCCTCAGGCTCAGCTGTGTGTTTTGAAGGATGGAGTATGCCATAAAGATGGTCCTGGTAATCTGTGAGACATACTGGCAGTGCAGGCAACATCACCAAATTTTTATGATGTCAAAAGCCAACTTTATTGCAAAGTGAATCCAGCGGTGAGTACAGCTCTAAGACTGCTCTAAAGAAGCAGCTAAAGCATGTGAGAAGCTGATTCAGGAAATAGAAATTGTCTCCTATAAAGAGCAAGGGAAAAGATAAGAGGGATAACAGTTGGAATTTATGGTATCTAGTGACATTTGAAATCAGATTGGGCATGGTGCCTTTAGGGTTTGTCCTTGAAGCACAGTTTAAGAAGACGGTAATATGTGTGGATGGGAGTGTAGACTGCCTAAGTTTTCATACCCTTTCTCTACAACATTGCTTTTGCTGATGTGATACCTCAGTCCAGATTGAGACCACATGGCATTATGGATGTTGAAATTGCACTGATGTCTAAAATAGATCAGGTTACTGCAGAGACTGTCTGAACTTTGAACACAAAACATGAGTACTTCCCTCGCCTTTGCCATTGCCTCACTGCATTATCTTAAACAAATCTGTCTATTTCTCATCTGGAAAATGGGCAATAATAAAACCAATTTACCTTACATGGCAACTCTTAAGATTAATTAGTTAATGCTGTGGAGCTTATTTCTGCAGAGGCTTCCTATGGCCCACAACAGAGGCATATAGAAACAAAGAAAGAAATTGCATGTTTAAACCAGACAGTTTCCTTGTTCAGAGAGAAAGAAAGGATAGACATAGATTGTCTGAGATTTCAGTTTCCTTTTCTTTTGCCAGTTACATCTACATTTGGAAGACTAATGCTCTAATAATACTTGCTACTCATTTGGAAATTTAGATGAGACATTTGGGTTTCTTAAGTAGTTTTGCATTAGACTTAAGCTATCTCATAAATAAATGATGACTTAAAAAAAATCCATCTACTTTTCATCTTATTATAGAAAGAAGGGCTATTATAGAAAGAAAAACCCCAGAGTGTTACTGTATTGGTCCTTCAATACGTATGTGATATTATCATGTGCTTTAACCACTCCAGTCTTTAATAAATTGATTGGGCTGTTCTTTGGCCTCAGAAACACTACATTGTATATTTTTTTACTCATTTTCAGTTTTGCAGGTGTGTGTGTATGTATATAAGTATATATACCAATAAATATTTGAATATATAAATATATACATGTGTATATATGCATATATGTACATATGTGCATGTACAATATAGTTATAAATACATGTGTATATAAGTTTTATCTTCTGAATTATTACATCCTTAAAGCGAAATGTGTTTTCTGGACAAGTTTACAGAAGCCTGTCTGGGATCCTGTGTTCTTCAGCAGCGGTAGAGTATGCTGCACTGACTTTCCACCTACATCAACCAGACTGCATCTAGCTCAAATCTGACTGAGCTATCAGTGTAGGCGTATTGACATCTTCTCTGTACTTCCTTTCCTACTTGTAAAGTGAAAGGCTAGTTGAGCAGATAAACATATTGAAGACTATGAGACAAGTACTGAAATACATAATAACCAGGTATTTATGTAACTAAAACCAAGAGAATCACAAAGCTATGATGATTTTATCCTGTTTTCTAAAAAAATCCAACACTTATTAAACATCTTCTTGGAGAGTCTGATTCAGCAAAGCAATTAAGCATGAGCTTAACTTGAAGTCAATAGTACTTAACCACTTGCCTGTAACTAATTATGTGCTTAAATGGTTTGCTGAACTTGTAATTTAATATAAATGCATATAAAGTGTGGGGTTTTAGCACTGTTTTTTCAAAATGCAACTTAAAAAAGAGGGCTTTTGACCTCTTCATTTCTAATTGGTTTCTTCACATTAAGATTTTGCAACTGAGATCCAACAACCTAATATAAAATAACAATTTTTCTTCTTCTTTAAAAATCAGATGATAGCTATCAAGTATTTTTCACCTTTTCCTGAAACATTGTCTTACATCTTGTATATAGTTTACTTCTATTTATATTTTCTTAAGTTAAAGAATAAATGTTTCTTACAGTCATTTTATTATTTCCTAAATAACTCTTCCCTTGTTATTCCCTTGTAAACTGTCTCTTCATTGCTCTGAAAATAAAATTCTAATAGATGCAGAATGCTCATGTCAGTGCTTTCCTATGTTGTTCATCTAAGAGTCACTCATTATTCAGAAGAAGAAAAACCCCAATATGGTTCCTAAAAAAAAAGTTTTTTGTGAGATTACATGCACTGTAAAGTTATGAAAATGGCAACATTTGCATTTTTCCCAACTGTACAAAAGTAAATATTTAGAAAAACAGTCAACTGAAAAAGATACATATGGAATAGGATGGCTTTTCAGACTCACTGATGCCAGGAGTAGTGCAATGAAGGTTACATTATTAAAATCAACCAATATTTTGAAAAGTTAGTTTTTATTACAGTCAATTGTGTTCCTTAAAAGTATGTGTTTTTTCTCACACTGAAATCATCCTAAAACGTTGTAAAATTAGCTATCAAGTTGCTTTACAACTTTTTCCAGCTCCTGCTTTATGAGTTTTTCTTCCCCCCCCATTTACTGCAATCAAATGCTTTTCCTGTAATTGCTCCCATAATTTTTCCTGTTGCTGAGTCTGCAAGATGTTGCAGTAATCATTTAATCAGTAACAACACATTTTTGTATTCCTACTGCATGATTAAATTAATATAGTTTACATGTGTTACATTTACAGAAATCACTGATTCATCAAACAAAAATAAATATGGTAGTCTAATTAAATCTCTTCTGATTTCATATCATATAAAAAGACTTAAAATAAGGTCAGGATTTTTCCATGTTAATTATAAACAAGCAACTGTTTCTAACAATTACGTTATAGCTAAACTTAACTCACAGGAAAAAAAATAAAGCGAGAGAAAATATCTCTAACACTATTTACACAGATAACTTAATTTGCCTGGTTCTGGGCAAATTTAGTTTGTTCTCATTGTCATTATGATATGGCTCTGATCTCTTAGCAAGAGTTTTGCCAAGATCTAAAAATAGCTCAAGATCTTTTTCTGACAGCAACACAAGATGTTTAAAAAATTTTGTAAGTAAAAAATCGTGAATCAAAACATTTCTGAAACATGAACATGCATTCACTTAATCTGCAAATACATCTTGTTATATATCACATTTTTTCTATACATTTTGTTCATATATTGATGACTTTTTACCTTTTACCATCATTGGTTCAGTTTCTTTCAGGTTTTATCTTCCAGTGGTATTAAAAAAAAAAAAGTCTTGAAGACAGTGTTCAAAATATCAATATAGTTAGTTTTTAGTTACAGGAAAGATTTAAAATTAGAATGTTGTCAGCTATAGGTTACTTGAAATTCCCTGACAGCTTTCTCTCTATCTGAAAAGCCACCAAATTGCCCATTCTTGAGAGAAGACTCTTTTTTTACCATGACATATCAAACTAGACCTGCTTGAAGCATTTTTAGACAAAACAGAGATTCAAATAGATGGACTAAAAAACTGTGTGAATGAGTATCTGGTGATATTGGATCATTCCTGCAGTAGAGTCTCTGGGATATCCATGTCTGCTCTCATAGCGTTAGCTTGAAAATGATTACCTAAGATTCTTAACAGCTAACTCTTAATTAAACATGTTTCTTAGTTCATAGGAATATCCGAAAAACTTCTTTTTATTAAAATAGCTGAATTCAGACATACAGTTACCCTCTTCTCTTATACATTGGAGTCCTATACAATAAGGACTCTGTACCAACAAAGTTCTGAGGAACAGTTAAACGTATCCTGCCTTCATGCCTTGGCAAACAGGGCATGCGCAGTGTCTCAGTGGACCGCAACCAACAACTCTTGTGCAAAGGGTTCTGGCACAGCAGAAATAGCATACATGTGGCCAACGCATCTCATAAATTTAAAATATCTGTATAGTAAGTAGATATCTTTTTTACTGTGTGCAGCCAATGTGTATTTCCCACTGTCTGATCATGGTGGTGACAGATGATTACCCAGCTATGTTATTTCCATTTTCAGTGCTTCAGTACTTTTATAGTTGAGTCACATACATGTAGTATTTTCAGATGACTGTTCAGTCTCCTCATGAAATGGGAATGTTTTCAAACTTTACAGTCTTGCTTAAGGTGCACTTATAATGACTGCTGATGAAATTCTTACAGACTGATTTGTAAAGGGCTTAATCCGAAAATGTATTCTGTAATCTCAGGAATATTATAATGTGAAGATTAAGCAAAAAAATTTTGCTCAGATTCCTGTGCTTAACACTATCTAACACAAAATTGTTTCATGTAAACGTACTTTAGTGTTTATGTAATTCTGTGTATTTTCTGGCCTTAAACTGCTATCACAGAATACCATCACCTATTTAGAAGGTTTTCTAATGCCTTATGTCTTGATAATACATAAAGAGTTTTAGCATGGATATGATTATAGGTAAATGTGTATATGTATCATGATAAAACAAAGAAACAGTAGAATATAATTGAAAAACCTAGATATCATGAGCGCCTCTTATTCCATCTATAGAGACACTCTTCAAAGGCTATATGAAATACAGGACATGTAATTGTAACTGAATATTTTCCGTTGGGCTATTCTTCATAAATCTGTTGTAACTCCATATGCTGGTGCCCATGATTGAGCTTTTTCAGGGATTGTTGAGAGGGACCAATAAAAACTGTTAATAGGAGGCTATGGAATTTTATGTACCCACTCTCTTTCAATATGTTTGCCCTGGACAAGTCTTAGGAGAAATGGTTCAAATGTCTGAACGCCCTAGAATACTCCTGGGCCTTCTGTACAGTTTTATTTAACACAAAACTTTAGATCTACAGCGCTGGAATAATGAGTATGTTTATTTTTTGACTTCATACAGCTGGTTCACTGAGCTTCTTATTTAGCTTAGTTTCTAGTACTTTGGTTACACCAAATTTCATGGTGTTTCTTCAGTTGTTGAACATATTCCAGTACTTTGATCGCACAAGCAGTCTCTCTCTTGTTTGTTTTCAGTATTACTATTACTTTTAAAGCTTATTTGAATCATATCTTCTTATTTCAAGGGACTGGAAACAGTCCACTTTTTGGTCTTTTTTGTTATTGATATGAAAATTCTTCCAGCTCAGCAGATCATAAGCTATAATCCCTGAAAATGTTGATTCATGTTATTATTCAAATTAGTTACCTGAAAAGATTAATTGTGTTGATCATTAAAGATAAGATTACACAAAATTTTATGACGCAGTGACGTGTAAAATTCATGCTATACATTTCTCTAGCTATATTTCAAAGCACTTCCCAAAATAATTTCATAAAGTGGGGAAGCTGAGGTATGGAGAAGAGCAGTGATTTGTGCAAGGTTACCTGTAAGAACAGAGCCTGAACCGTGTAGAAAATCTTGGTGTTGTGCCATCTTATCTCATCTTTCCTTTGTCGTCTCCCTAATCTCTGCTTGAGACTGAGAATAAGATAACAAAACTTCATTAATGTTCTGTATTCCTCTAATCAGAGTTTGAAATTCCTACATCATGGAGTTTTCAAAGAATATAGGTAGCAGTAATAGAAAATACCAACAAAACTTTCAGGCCATTTTCACTATTGGAATAATTTCTTTCTGAAGTGTAATAGAAATGAGGTGGCAAGTGAAGCTGTTTCATAAGTTAAAGGTCAGCCATAATTTCTTGGACAATAATGAAATATTCTTTCCAGTTAGAACAACTATAGCTGTTCTTAAAAAAGTCTTTAGTTCCATCTTTTAAACATTTTTACTATATAAACTGTATATACCTATGACAATGATTATATAGTCACATGTCAGCATTTCTTATGTGGTGACTTGACCTTGGCCGCAGCCAGCTGCCCACCCAGCTGCTCTGTCACTCCATCTCCTCAACAGGACAGGATGAGAAAATAAAATGAAGAAAAAGCTCATGGATCAAGATAAAGGCAGGGAGATTAGTTATCAATTAACATCACAGGCATAACAGACTTTACATGGAGAAAATTAATTTAATTTATTGCCAATTAAAATACATTTAGACAGTGAGTAATAAAAGAAAAAATGAAAATTAAACCTTCCCCTGCCCCTTTTTCCCAAATTCAACTTCACTCCCTCCTTCCCAACTCCTCTACCTCCTCACCAATCACCCCAGTCCCTGCAACCCAAGCAGCGCAGGGGGTGGGGAACGGGGTGTTACAGTCTGTCCGTAACCGTTCCTCTCTGCCACTCCTTCCTCCTCACACTTTTCCCCCACTCCAGCACGGGCCCTCTCCACAGGCTGCAGTCCTTCATGAACTGCTCCAGCATGGGTCTTTACCAGGTTGCAGTCCTTCAGGAAAAAATCAGCTCTAGTGTGGGTCCTCTACAGGCTGTGGTGTGGATATCTGCTTTGGTGTGGTCCTTTCCACAGGCTGCAGGGAAATACCTGCTTCGCTGTGGTCTTGTCTATGGTCTTGTCTATGGCCTGCATGTGAATCTCTGCTCTGGCACCTGGGGCACCTCCTCCTCCTTCTCCTTCTTCTCTGACCTGGGTGTTCATGTTGTTGTTTCTCACACTTTTTTTTTTTCTCCTCACTCCTCCTCTGCTTGTCCGGTGTATTGTCCTTTCTAAAATATGTTTTCCCAGAGGTGCCACCAGTTTGGCTGATGGGCTCAGCTGTGTCCTGCGGCGGGTCCATTGGAACCGTCTGGAACTGGCTGTGCCCAGCACGGGGCAGCCCCTGGCCTCCCCTCGCAGAGGCCACCCTGCAGCACCCTGCTGCCAACACTTTGCCATGGACACCCAGTACACCTCAGAGTTCACTAATCCTAGAAGTTGAACTGCCACAACTCTTCAAAGATTTTGGTGTTATTTTTGATCCAACTGAAAATTCTATGTGTCACTTTCACAAACATATTTGAAACAACTTTCAGGACACAAATCTTCTAGGATTTATTTGAGAAAAACCTCTGTCTTGATCACAAAGACGAGTCGTTATTTAGTCTTTGTACTACTAACATATTGTCTGTGATTAATGTCACATGTGATTAGATTCACGATGTCATCAAGACATATTTCTCAGCTATTGTTTGAACAGCCTCATATGAAGTATTTAAATTGTTCTTAAAAAAAAAAAGAACCACACTGTCCTGGTTTCGGCTGGGATAGAGTTAATTTTCTTCTTAGTAGCTGGGACCGTGCTGTATTTTGGATTTAGTGTGAGAATACTGTTGATAACACGCTGATGTTTTAGTTGTTGCTAAGTAGCGCTTATCTTCAGCCAAGGACTTTTCAGTTTCCCATGCTCTGCCAGCAAGCAGGTGTGCAAGAAGCTGGGAGGGAGCAGAGCCGGGGCAGCTGACCTGAACTAGCCAGAGGGGTATTCCATACCATGGAACGTCATGCCCAGTATATAAACAGGGGGGAGTTGGCCAGGAGGGGCAGATCGCTGCTCGGGCATCGGTCAGTGGGTGGTGAGCAATTGCATTGCGCACCACTTGTCTTTTCTTGGGTGTTATTTCTTTTTTTTTGTTATATTCCTTTTCATTACAAGTATTATTATTATATTATTATTCTTATTCTTAGTAGTGTATTTTATTTTACTTTAGTTATTAAACTCTTCTTATCTCAACCTGTGAGTTTTACTTTTTTTTTTCCTCCTCCCCACCCCACTGGGAGGGGGAAGGGGGAAGCGGCTGCATGGTGCTTAGTTGCTGGCTGGGGTTAAACCACAACACACACATAGATTTTTTTTTTTTTTAATAGGACCTTAATTTGTTCATAAATCTAATTTTCAGAAGTTCTGAGCAACCAGTGCATTACTTAGTAGGAGTGATAAGTACCAAACTCATATCTTTTAACATTTTACCAAAACATTTACCTTTAAACAACCACTTTTAAAACCTTGCTTGACTGGAAATGTGAATGAATTTGGTTTAGTTCTACCAGTAGTCCTACTCAATAACTTTTTCATTAGTCATCAGTATTTTGAAATAGCTTTGCTTGGATTTTCCCTATTCCTATCTCAGTGAGTTGTATATTGCGCCTTAGTCGTTAGTTACCTATCAGTGCCTGAGGCGACTGTTTGACACATATGCATTCAACTCATAGGCCCAATGATCTTCATGTGTAAAGCCCTAAGAATTCCTTCTTCCTCCTCCTTGATCAGTGGCAGCCTCAACTAAAGCATTTATGATGAAGAAAAGTGGCATAACTAATATTAATGTTTTTATGTTAAAACCAGTATCTTATGATGTATAAATGTAAAATATGCCAATTTATGACACTCACTAGAGTAAGCAAAAGAGCGAACAAACCTAATATATATTTGAATTCCTATTTGGTGTTAAATAATGGTAACTTAGCAGATTTTATAGCCTACTAGAAAGCCAATACTAGTTCTATAAAAGTGAGCTAGTAAATTGGAAACACACAAAAAAATTTGAAGAAATTAAACTCCTAGAAGTTTTCTATAACCTTTGATTACTCTTTTAACATAAAGAGAGGTTCTCCTAATAATATAGAGTATTGATTCTTGGTCCTATTTTTAGCTCATAAAATAAGAACCAAAGGTGAACAATATCATAAATCATGAATTCTCACAAACTTTACTTTGCAAATTCTGTCCTCTAGCTCTTTTCTCTTTATGATAATCTAAAACTAAGAAAAAAATACCCAAACTGAGAAACAATTAGGTTTGTGTCATGAATGATTATCATTTTTTCTCATGTTGTATTACTAGTCTTTGCTATATCAGCTGTGTTGACCCATCTGTAGGAAGTAGTATTTGAGCCCTTGGTTTCCCTTTTCTTCCTTATTTTTCACCCTGCCTGCCAGTAGTCTAGAACAGCAGTTCTTTAAACTCATGAGCACATCTTCTCAGAGACAAAAAAAGATAGTAGTGAAAAACTTTGCATCTTTTTTATTACTTCTCTCTTCATATGAGTTCGAGCAGATGCAGTCTGAGAAACTTTATCTTCTAGAATATCTGTCCTTGTCTCTTATTTTAAGTAATGCACTTTTGAAGAAGGTATTCTTGGTGACTATGGAACCTCACCCTTCAGAATAACTGCTGCTAGTTTAACAAGATGATACAAGCTTCACTTTCGGAGACTAATTCCTAACTACATCCCTTGCTCATAATATTGGGCCTTCACCTGTAATGGCAGAGACATTGTTTTATCTACTGAGCACCAACAGAATGTATATTTCTGTTTGCCTATTGAAAAAATTGGCAAATTACAGTCAAGCGCTCAAAGCCATGACCTGCCAATATTAAATTTCTTTCTATAATCTTAGTTCATCCTGTGTGTAATTATACATGACAACAGTTTTATCATAATATTACAAGACATATTATGCCAGTAAGCATTCATCAGTATTTCTAGGCCTCTGTATCCTTCTACATCCGTGTACCCTGTGGTGAATTAAGTCCACTGTCTATGTTAAGAATTGCAGAGTAGCCACTAGATCCACTGATTCAGCATTGGTATATATACTAAAGCTCCACAATGGTTCAATTTCCTTTTAAAAAAAATTAAACTCCCAGCAAAAAGTTACGTTTAAGTGAGTAAGTACAATGTCTTGCATAGGTTAGAATCCTCTCTGAATTTTCAGTCTTCTTTTGCTGGTGAGACATGTCTGAAATGCTGAGCACAATCTTGATTTATATTCACAAAAGATTTGAAATTCAGAACAGATATAGAGAACAACTTCTCGAATCTGTAGGGAAATGGAGATCCTTTGTTAAGAGAAGAGGAGAGAAGATATTGCTGTCTACCAAAATTTGTAGTGGGAGGAAAGGATAAGCTGAGAGGGAAAAGAAGTTAAGGTCATTTTAACTAAGGGTGTAAAAAATCTAATAGATATGGACTACACACAAATAAGTTTATATTGACTATTACAAGTCTATTCTAGGCATAGAGAAGGAATATCTTTATCAATTCATCTGCCTGCAGCCTTTCCAAAGGCTGTATCTCTCTCATTAATTTCTTCAAAGCCATTCTTCAGATTTTTGTCTACCTATCTTTTATCATTTCCCACTGGTATTTTGTTTTCCTGTTTCCCCATGGTTTGCCTCATCTCTGTATCATGTGTTTTTGCCAGAGTAGCCATGCATCGTTCAGCATTGCCTAAGGTTAGGGTGAAAATTTTGTATTATTTTTGAACACCAGCAATGACATTCTGTGGGCACCAGAAAGGTATGTTGTTATACGGTAGTGTAAAACTTTCTGATGTATACATGAAAATGTATAAAAACTCTATGGCTGCCTCTGGGCTTACCAATGAATATTCGTTTCTATTCTATAAATTTTTAGTATAACACAATTTCTTCCTTTTACTTTATTTTATCTCCATAAGGTAATACTAACTCCCATCATCACTTAACATCAAGACTTCTATTTAACTGTCCATGTTTTTGACACCTTTAAACACAGTGTATATTTTATATTTAAATATGATGTATAAAATGCCTATTTCCTAAATCAATTTACAAGATAATATCATATTTGTTTCTTGTCAAATTATTCAAATTTGTAGTAAGTCTGTGAAATTATATGTATGTATACATAATTCCAAGCAAGTTTATTGTGATACAAGATGATACGAAAGAGGGTGTTTTTTGTTTTGGTTTGGTTTGGTTTTCTCAGTTAAGGAAGCAATAGCAAAACTGTTGGTTTTGTTTGCTTTCAAATCTTGTTGTTGTGGAAGCCAGTACTGGGTTCCAGCCCCCACTGGTTATTTTGTGGGTACTTCCAGCTTGAAGTAGAGTTGTTATTTAACAGAGATACAGAGAGAGAAAAATTGATAGGCAGATTAAGCAGCTAAGAGTCTCATTTAAAAATGTTATTTATATTTTATCCCAGTTTAAACTATGTGGTTAATTTACATAATCTTAAAGTGACAGGATTTCATATTTCACTTTTTGCTAATAATTTATAATTGAAATAAAGTTACTTCTGGACTTCCTCATGATGAACTACTATAAGATAAGTAAATCCTTATACACATATAATTAGATTCTAAATTTTGGGCTGGGAGGAGGAATAGGCCTTTTCTATCTGTACATTTGTACAGCAGATCATACAATAGAATCATAATCCTGAATGAGGGTATTTAGGTACTATTGTAATATATGTTTATGTTGGAAGGTTGATGTAAGATTTTCCTAAAACTTATATGAATATATATTATGATTTCCTAATATACGTCTACTACTTACTTAAATAATAAAACTGCTGTGTACAACCTGACAATTTCTATGAGAAAGATTTTTACATTGATGGATGAACCCTTATTATTACTTACTATTTCTTCTCATTGCAAATTGGCCTAAAGGTAACACCTCCTACTTTCACAACACACACTTGAGGGCTAAAAGAAAATGAAAGTACTGACTTCATTCTAGAATATGCAAATCGTTCAAATGATTTTAATCATTAATAGAAAAAAACATGAATCCTTAACGTATTTAATTTTGACATGTAATTATCAACACAATATAAATATGAACACATATAAACATATGTATTTATGGATATGTACACACTGAAGATTTTAAAATATTTTTATAACTACTTATATGTATATAACATCTTAATTGGCTTTTTGGAAGGAGCATTTGATTCTGTAAGATACTGTGTTTTAAATCACCTACAAAGAATTTTCTATAAATCTGACTTGTACTTCCAACATGTTTCTTTCCCTTATTTCAGTCACAAAGTCCTCAAGGATAATTGAACAACATATTTGGTAATCCTACAGTTCTGCTTTGAAAATAGGAGTCAAGTTATTCTGTTGAACATTCTCCTATGAGAACGTGCCTCACAGGGTAGGCATATGGCTTACTGCTTTCTACAGGAGCAAAGGTGCTGAATCATGCTTTGAAATTCGATTACTAGTCACTAAAATATTATTTTATGTTCTAAATTATTTTAATTTTTGTGTTTTAAACTATTTGAAACACTATTATATCATCTTGACTCTTCTAGTATAGCAAGTTCTTCACTTGCAATTGTCCTCCATTCCAGAACAAAACTTAATATCAGATTAGAAAAAGCAAGCAGCTTCTCCAGTATCCCATCTTGAGCTTGAGATCACTTTCAGTCTTCTGTCTGCCTGACTGTAACTTTGGCTGTTACTAAAATGCACCTTTTTCAAATGCACCCACGCTACTAAATCAGCCATGCTAATCATAACACTGTGAGTGTTTACAACTCCACTATTTTTATGCCATTTCTGAACTTCATGAACAATTACTTTTTATCTTCTTTCATACTATTGAATAGTACTGAGACAAGAACATATACCTGCAGGATCTCTTTAAAAATAATGGCATAGGTTGTTGCTTCTCTATTTGAAACAAAGCCAAATCCTTTTTTGTATTATTAGTTATATATATCTTAAAATGTTGAATCAATACATTTATTTTTATCAAACACACATTTAACAAATTATAAAATGTATGACAAGCTATTTTTCATTTTCTCTTTATAGTTTGTCATTAGTAATGCTTCTATATTTTACATTTTTATTGATTCTGCTGGTTTATACATGATTTTGCTTAGGATCAGTATGAGGCCAAGAGACACAGACTTAGCCTATTTATCCCATTTACTTTTAAAAATATTGGTAAACTATTTTCTTTTTTTCTAGTCCCCTGGAAGCTTTCTCAGAATTCTGAGATTGATTAGTAATAATGATTAATTGATAACTGAGATTAATTATTTAGAAAAAAGTCCTCAAAAAATTTTCCTTAAGTAAAAGTTACCCAATCCTGACAATTAATAAAACTTCAATTCAACATCTGTCATCTAACATATCTCTAACAGAGGGAACAGAAAGAATTTTGTCACTCTAATTTAGAGTTACGTAATTTTGTTTCCAACAATAGAAACATGTATAGAAAATTTAGGTCTTTTCTATCTCATGCAGGTAATACTTTTTTTTTTTTTTTTTTTTAAATTAAGATATTTCCTATATGGCATTGTTAAAATTTGTTTCATCCTGGTATATTTAAGTATTTTGTTGCATTGTCAGAAGGAGGTAGGTAAGCATCGAAATTCTTTTTCCTTTGTATGTGTCTTGAGTGTAGGTGTAAAGGTGTTGGCAGCAGGGAGGCTGCAGGGACTGCTCCATGCTGGACACAGCTGATTCCAGCCAACTTCAACAGACCCACCACAGGACACAGCTCAGCCCGTCAGCCAAGCTGGTGGAGCTTCTGGTAAAACATATTTAAGAAAGGGCAAAAACATTATAATGGCAGAGGAGAGGGGAAAAAAAAGTGAGAAATTGTAGATGGAACACCAAGGTCAGAGAGGGGGAAGAGGGAGAAGAGGAGGAGAAGGGAGAAGAAGAGGAAGAAAGAAGGGAGGAGGTGGAAGTGCTCCAGGTGCTAGAGCAGATATCCACACTGTAACTTGTGGAGGACCCCACGCTGGAGCAGATGGATATCCCTGAAGGAACTGTGGCCCGTGGGCAGTCCACACTGGAGCAGATTTTATCCTGAAGGACTGCAGCCTATGGAGAGGACCCACACTAGAGTGGGGGAAAAGTGTGAGGAGGAAGGAGCAGCAGAGAGAAGATGTTATGTACTGACAGTAACCCCCCATTTCCCATCCCCACTATGTTGCTTGTCAGGGGACATACTGGAGCTGGCAATGAAGGAACAAATTGAGCTTGGGAAAGTGGGGGCAGAAAGGTGTTGTTTTCATGTTTGTCTTTTTGTTTCTCACTACCCAAATCTATTTTAACTGGCTATAAATTAATTTTCACCAAGTTGAGTCTGTTTTGTCTGTGACAGTAATTGGTAAGTGATCTCCCTGTCTTTATCTTGACCATATTTCTTGATTCTGTTTTTTCTGTTTTCTCCTCTGTCCTGCTGAGAGGGAGCGTGAGTGAGCAGCTGGGTGGGAGTTCAGCTGTTCGACGAGGTTAGCCCACCACAGTATGTCATCTCAGGAAAACAGATCTTTGCTATTTTTACGGTTGCATAAACTGAATACATTCATATGTATACTGGATATAAGAAAAATACTAAATTTTAAGTAGACTTGGGTAAAATGTGTTATGTTTTTACAATATAAATTATGTGCAGTTTGTATTCCACTGTAAAACTTATGCATGCTGTTTGTATAGATCTCAAGGTCTTGACTGAAATAATTCCAATATATGCTTTTTGTTTTCCAATATCAATGAAGAAATAAAATGTAATAAGTTTAAAGGTTGCATTATTAAAACACAATTTTCAGGGAAAAGAAGACAACTATAAAAATCTTAAAGGTTAAGTTCTGAAACAGTACCTACTGAGTAGAGTAAGCGAGATGCTAAAAATATGTAGACTCATGCAAGTAAGGTAGCAACTTTGAGGAAAAAAAAATGTTATTTTTAATTCATGATAGCATAAGCCTTGATCTTCATGGTGTCAGTTGAGTACTGAATGTGTTTTCAAGTTATCCTTTGTGAAGTTAGCACACAGTCAATTTGCCAGGCAAGAGTGAGTAGTTCAGCTAAACTTGACTGAAATGTGTCTACGCAGTTTATAAAAGGACTATCTTCTATATTCAGAAGTTTTCCGAAGTTTTCAGTCAAGGCAAAAAGAGGAATAGTGGTATTCTTCAATTATTGGTTTACATTTTCTTTACTTTAGGAAAATACCCTGGAAGGTATATCCTAAGTCATTGCATCATTCCTTGATGTTGCAGATGTGTCTTAAAATACACCCTAGAAACTAAGCAAGCTCCATCTTGAAACTACTTGGATTATTTTTCCTACTACTTCCACCTTAAATTAGAAACTTGCTTAGGATTACCAATGAACATTAAACTACTGGTTTCTCTGATTCAATAACACTTTTAAGATCGCAGAGTCTTGGGGTACTGGAATCACTTCAGTTATACGCAACTCTTCTCCTTCACGTTAATTTTAATTTAAAACTCCTCTATCACAGTAATAGCTAAAATTGAAACTGTAGTAATGAAGTTTTGTAAAGATTAGCCCTTTTTCAGTAGTTTTAAAAAAAAGCCTTTCTCTACATTTTTTATTTTAAATGTGAGCTACTAAACTCTGTAAAATTCTGAATAGCTAATACACTGTATGCCAATATCCCAATTTAAAGACATGAGAAATCCCAATCAGGTAGTAAATAAATGAATAGGAATATGATGTTTATCTTCCAATAAAACATACATTATTATGTGTATCATATAAATTTCAAACATTTATATACTTTTTTCTTAAAGAAGTTAAAATATAGAGGGTGAAATTTATCAAAAACAGTAAGGGAAAACAATGTAATTCCTATGCATTAAATACAAATAAAATACAAAGAAATAGGACTATAAAAATAGGACTATATAAATTACAATGTAAATAAAACCTAGAAATATAAGTATGAATTTAATGTTTTAAAAATTTATTTTTAGATTTGCAATGGGATGGAGCTACCCAAAACTGACACTGAAAATTATGAAAACCTAGAACTTAAACTGATCTTAACCTAGGAACTTAACCTAATTTTAATGATTTGGGTGCAAGACGAACTTTGCACTGGCTTCAATAAAAAGTTGTAATGAAAAAAGGACAAAGACATACAGGACCTGACAGTGTTGAGTAATTTAATAATATAAAACAAATTAATTACTTGTAAAAGTGCACTGTAAGAATCCATGACTTGATAAAAATGTAGAACCCTGAAAGCAAAAAGTGGGTCATGATATGGTGCACAAACACAGAGTGCATCATGGCTGTAAAGGTTTCCATTTAAAAGAAGAGGAAGGAAGGAATCTGCACAGTGCAAATTAAAGGGCTGGGGAGAGGAGGAGCAGAAAATGATGAGGAAGGCAAGGGCATTTGCAAGCCTGAGCAGTTGCAAGGGCCAAGTCTCTTCCTGCAGTCTGAAGGAAAACAGATGGGTTGCATGAACAGGAAAGGAGTTACTCAAGTGTATATGTGTATGTGTGCATACATATATAAATATATGTTCTTTATGATTTAGGGAAGAAATCAGTATTTAAATTTAGCAATTTAATCTTACAATATGCTAATGATGATGTAGATAACATACCAAAATTATCAATATCTAAGCAGAACAGTAAGTTGACACCTGTGATTTATTATTGAGTAGGGTTCTTTATAATGCTTCATAATTTTTTTTTTTCCTAGTTCCTTCCATTCACACAAAGCTATATATAGACTGGAAGATATTTTGGAAGGAAATTTTGTCAAGAGAATTGCTAAAAGCATAAGGAAACTATTAGATGTAGTTTTCAGTAATTTAAATTTCTAATATTTGATTTTTAAATGATGAAACATCCAATAACCCAAATGACCCTACACAAACATATACATGGAATAAATTATTTAAAATGAAAGCACGAAAATTATTTGTTCAGCTGCTCTAGTGACTGGAAGGTTAGGAACAAAAGATATTATTGTTCAGTGTATTTTTTCACAGGAAATAGACAGTGGCAAACATACAGTAGTTCAACACATGAGATCAGAGACACAGTTTTTATAGTAAACCAAAACCAGATGTTGGAAGGGCTCAAGCCCTTTACAGAAATTATTAGTTATGTTTGCCTTTGAAAGCAAAGAAAGTTTACAGAGAGTCATGTACCTGATTAAGAAAAAGACAAGTTACAAAAGCTATGAGTATTAACTCATTCAAGAAAAAATATTTGCCATACAGACTGTCTATTTTATATATGGCAGTTAGTTATGTACATAGGATTTGAATTTTACTTTCATTTGATTTTTGGATGAATATACTAACTTCTTGATACTACTAAACAACTTTAGAAATAAGAAAAAGGTTAAAGATTTTAAAACTGAAGGCCAGAATTATGCAATATGACAGTAAGCCCTCACAGTTTCAGTTCCACCATGAATGGATACAGATTTAGGCATTAAAGAAGACTTTTATTTTAACAATTTATCAGAGAAAATTTGAAATGTATAGTACTATATAAGTAGTATATAGGTTTTCATGTGGTATAAAGTCTTTCTCTAGTTAGATATTAATGACTTGATATCACTGGACGATAATCTATTTCATTGGAATTTGATGGAATAGTCAAAAATAAGGCCTCAGTGCTACATTCGTACAAGTTTCATGCAAATAGGCACTTAAGTAGGAAGAAAAAGAGGGGGACTATAGCACCTTAGACACCAAGGGTTATCTGCCACAAGGCACAAATCTATGGGAAATTGAACTTATTAATTCTAGTACCTCCTAAACTATTTGTTTTCTTGGCATGTTGAAATAAGTTCTCTCTGAGTTCAGTACATAAGGTGTTTTCAATTATGAAGTTACAGATGTTACTAACCAGTAAGAAGGAATAGAAAGGTCAGTACATTTGAGGCAATTCGGTAAAATTAACCCTCGCAATGAAATCATATAATGGTATAACAGAGGGGAAAGCTGAAATTAGGACATTGGAATACTGATCGTAATTTTACCTAAGAAATTCTAATACTTCCTTGCATATTCTCACAAACTTCTTTGCATCTTACTTGTCTTCATGTTAATCAGCTTGACTGATTGAGGGTGGGTATCTGGCAGCTTAGTGTTGAAGTCTAACTGTGTTAAGGCATTGATTGGCTTAAACAATAGTCACTTTATTTTAGAGCAGGATACTCTAACAGTTTCCTGGTCTTAATCCAATCTCCCTATCTCTTTACTCCAACCAAGTTTTCAAAGTTAAAATTTCTGTCTGCACTTCCAAAAAACCCAAAAAACTGGCCTGCTTCTTCCATCAGCAGGCTTCCAGTTCCCTTGTTATCTTGTTCACGGCGCTGCTGGTTTCTCATTGGCTTAGTGGCTTGCTTATTTAGATCTTCTTTTGCAGACATTGGGCTAACTTTTCCTAGCAAAGGCTTTTTCCTAGCAAGAATTTTGATTTTTTTCCTTATGCTATTTCCACAAGCTGGAAATGGGTTTAAAAAATTAGGTAGCCATCTTATTTTTAGTCCTTTTGTAGTCCTCTACCTATAGAGCTATAGAGTCTTGAAATTGTGGAGCTGGGAAATCCTGAAATATTTTAATCTTCCATTGAGATTTAATGGAAACATTACACAATTGTCTGTATCTTTAAATGTTTCTGCACACATTTATGAAGTATTCAACACAGGCTGATACTGGAGGCAGGATTCTGAGCCAGATGAACCAAATACCTATCCAAATCTTTTGATCTTGATGTAGATACAAATGAGCAATTGTAAGAAAAGAGAAATTGTTTCAGTCCAGTTTCTGCTAGGAAGGTGTAAACATCACAAGTTAAGCCACAGTGATAAATAGTGTTTCTAATTGGCATCCTTGCTGATCATTTCAGAGAGATAAATGGTCAAAGAAACTGAGCTACCCTCTTGTACCTAGAGATGAATCTTCCAGCACAGGATTAATGTACTTCCGTGGTGATTGTTTTCCAACACTGCTACACAGAATTGGCTGATACTGCTTACTGTTACAATTCCTCTTAAAATATATGAGTGAAATAAATGTGTAATGGTTAACATGGAGGTAAAAAAAGTCTATCATGCTTGTTAATGGAGTACAGCAGCAATTAATTTTATAGCTAATGTGTTAGGTATGGAAAGTCTGCAAACAAGGTAATAAGGATGTGTTACATCAAGCATCCTTATAAGACATCTGTAAAGCTATGGGGTGCTTTTCAAGACATTTTGAAAACTAAATTTAACAGTGAAATTCAGGTAATACGGCAATGTAAAAACGATGTAAATGTAATCTTAACCAGTAAAATAAGGTATATTATTTGCATTATAAGATAGATGGCCAGCAGATGTAGTTCACGCATTCATATGTACTTTTGATTGTTTAGGGATAAAACAAGATGATTAAGGGTGGTATTGCAGAAGAAACTGTTCTTCTGAAAATAGATCAGATTGATATATACTATTTATTTTGCCTCTACTAGCCAAAAGGATTGTGAGTATGAAGCAAACCTTTTGGATATTTTGTTATTATCCTTACATTATGTTGGTAATAAAAAGTCGTTAAACTTGCATATTTTTTTTTTAATGGGCAATAATATAGTGTTTTCTAGAATAATTTTCAAACTTCTGTAAGACTAGGCAAAGCATTGGCCTTACGCTTAGAGCAATGAAAGTTTGCATAGCAAAATGGCCACGGGTACTGCTCTTTACCTAGGTCAGCACGTCATAAATTCAGGTGAGAGGTAGATGCTGCTACGGGATAAGCGGGGTGTACAGGCATGAGGACAGCATCTAATGAACAGTGGATACAGAAGCAGCAGATTTTTGCCTCCGATTCTTTCTTCTGCCAGGCAACACCACTAACTCTGAGTCACCAGAGCTCCCTCCCCTACCTCTCTACTGTATTCTTTGTTTCACAGGAATGATCCACATTCTCACCCTTCTCTCATACTGCCCCATCCTTTTGACAACAAAATTCAGCTTTAACTACACTGCTGGGGAACCCAAGCCAACTCTTTTCATGAGTACTAGAAGGATAAATAAGATTAAAGGAAAAGTACTTCTGTAATAGTTAAGACTACACTGGAGGTATTCAAAATTTAAAAAAAAAGTATGGGAAACAGCAGTTAGGAGAAGTTAAAAAATGCTAATTGTTTATATTTTTACCCTGATGTTGTTTATATTTGTAGTGTATTAAACGGCATAGTAGCATATAAACATGAGTTTTATATTTGCTAGTGCCTTAACAAAAAATAGAAAAGTCATTATCTCACACTAAATCCTGTTCTGATCTTTCATGGAATGGAAGGATTCAGTCACATTAAGTTCTGCTGTAAAGATACATCTTCTCAGCTCTAGGTATCCATGACCTGCATAAAAATAAAAACTAAAAGTGCAGAAGAACTTAAATTGATCAGAAGAGCCAGAAGAACAAAATTGTATGCTACGAGTCCTCTGCATATACACTGATCCACACATACTATCCAACTAAATATTTTTCCAATAGATTACACTGCACGGGACTCTCCAAGGCCTCCTTTGACTTTAACAAGTTTTAGATCAGTTCTGATTATGTTGTATGTCCTTAAAATCTTGCAGTAGTGACAGTCTCCACAAACAATTTTCTTACATTACAGAAGCATATTTTGCTGCATATGTTGTATAAATATATCTTCTAACATTTATATTTGTATTTAAATAAATATATTAAATTCTATTAGTTTTGAGATGCTACACTTCTATCTTTTTTAATAAATATCTATGCTGGGAAAGAACTGCACTTCAATAACCTATGTAAACATATTGCATATTATTAGACCTTAAAATTACATGTTTGACAGATAGCACACAGTTTCTCAGGGGTTTTATTGCAATCTGTGAAACTTATTAACTGTGATTTCATAGCCAGTGACAAAAGATAATAAAAAATCAGCTGTTCTTTAAGTCAAAGCATTTGTCCATAGAGAATAAAAAAACATCATTTCCATACATGACTGAGGAAAAAAAAATATTTTGTCACCTTCAGCTGGTTGCACTCATCTGACCAAAAAGGTATAGTAAACTAAAATGTTGTATACTTCAAATGTTTTTAATTTGAGGCTCCATATAGCAAATCATGTGGGACTTGACTAAAAGCTAGTTAAGATCCTGGAAGCACAAAGTATGTCTGTAAAAAAAAGATAAAGAAAAAAACCTGCATACCTCTCTGGTCAGAAACACAGAGGGTGGGGAAACTGTACAGTAATACCAGATGCTCTTGGTTTAGAGTCTTGGACATTGTGGATCCAAATAGTTTTCCTAGACCATATATATTAATACTAGATGCTTTTTCTGCTAATGTAAGCATATTGAATGCTCTTGTAGAAACTACTGTTTTTTTAGATTTTTATTCCCCCACCCAAATCATTATAGTGATTTCTGCTTCTTCATTAATTTGGGGATTCTAGATGCTTTTTCCTTTCACTGACTGAAATACCTCAATGGCTTCTGTTTCCTGTTCTTTTTTAGTGATCTGGCAGCTGAGCTATAATGGAAAATTTAAGCAAAGAGTCTAATCTGAACAGTTTGTAGTCCTGTGTCCTGTGTCTTCCTGAAATAAACCAAGACCTCTTTTTTGCCTTGCAGAAGGTTTTTTTATTTTTATATTTTTTAAAATATTCTGAGAATTATAACAAATATTTGAGTGAGTTTTGCTGGAATGAAGTAACCATTCAGAATTAACCACACACAAATTGGAAAACAAACATCACCATTCTGTTCTCCACCAGAGTTTATTGGTTGGTAGTCGAGGATGGGAGATGGGAGAAATTGGTTTGAGTTTCTTGAGGGAAAAGAAGGAATTAAATCTGGGTTTCTCACAACATGGAAGAATGGTCTAAAAATTGGATAGTAATTTGTTTTAAATACAACAAAATTAACAAATTAAGGAACAAAACCCAAATGCTAAAATTGCTTTTCATTAAAATACACTTGGTGGTGTTATAGTCCATGTACAAGAAAGCTAAATGTACATTACACAGGTTTTGGGGGACTTTCTGAAAACAGGTGCCTTCATATGACAGGTTCACAGACCTTTTTATGACAGCATCAAGGAAGCATTTTGAGATGGGAAAAAAGTGAAGGCTTTGGCATTTAAAAAATTAGAGTAAGCTTGGTCAAGAACAACTGATTACCATGGTCCTTGTTTCCCATCCTGTGGATCCAAACTACTTCTGCAGCTAGGTAACTGTACAGTAGTTTTCACTTATGTTCATAGAGCAAATAACATGTCAAATAAAAGTTAAATCTCTGACTTTTCAGTGAAGATTTGCTTGGGTTCTCCAAAACGGCATTAAGAAATTTTTGCTTTTAGACAATGTACTATGTTAATACCTCTATGAGTGAGAAAATAATTAGCAAAGGAACAACAGTCACTCTCAATTTTTTTTTGTCATTATCTATTTTATCCCAACATATCTCCATCCTCTTCAGCAAAGACACTTCCCCCCCCCCCCCTTGCATCTTTCTTCTCATTTCACTCTTTTGCTGCCTAGCACTCTCATGCTTTCTGCAGGGAAGTAGGGAGATGATTGACACTTTATACTCAAGCTTGATAAATGAATTCTTTGCCTTCTTGTTTCTTGGTAAGTGGACCATTAAGCTGTATGTCCTTGACTCTCCCTGTTGGTAGGATGAAAAAATATAACAACAAAAGGATTTACCTTTCAGTAAATTTTATTTTACTTCCAGCATATGGTTAATAGTATATTTTGTATACAATTTCCCTAATATACTACATGATTGAAAATACGGTAGAAGGATTAAAATGTGATATGCTTCATGTTTTCACAAGTCTTGTTGAAGTTTGTTGTTTTAACATCTTAACATAAGCTTGCATTCCCACTTGCATTACGTGAAGATTATAATATGAAGAAAAAAAAAGAAACTCCTCTGAACTAGTTTTTATAATGTGCATCCTTAACTGACAATAAGTAATTGGAAAAGAATTTTTGTATTTGTAAGATTTGACCTTGACATTGTTTGTGTAGGCCTCCAAAGCAATTATTGTAGAAACTGAGATGGAAAACAATAGCAAAAAGCAGACAGAAATGCTTGAATTAGTGCAAATCACAAACATAGCTGAGTGGTATTAGATGACAGTTTACTTTTAATGAGGGAAGACATGAAGTAATTAAATCTTGACATACAATTATGAAAAATATCAGGTAACAAGCCTGCTATACAATATAAAATAAGAAAAGACATTTTCTGAAAACTTGCCTGATGCTTTGTCATCTGAGACTGTTCTTTATGAGTGCAGGGTGAAGGTCAAGGAGGTATCTCAACTCCATCAATCCTTTGGACAGTTACAAATGACCTTTCACTTTTCATAAGACATTCAATATTCTGAATGGGGGGGATACATTTTTCTGTGTTTAGAAAATAGCAAAACTGAAACCTTTTACAGCGCACAAGGTGCATTTGTGTTTGAATCTCCTGAACAGCTCATTCATTCTTAAATGTTCATTAACACCAATATGTCGTTTACATGAACTAAATGATTTTAAAATGCTGTATCTGTTTCAACATATACTTTACCTTTTCATATTTGTATTGCATTAATTTTTATGCTATATTTTGCCCATTTTTTACTATGTATTTTACGTTTTCTTCAAGCAATGTTTTAAAACACTACAGTGCATTCAGATGTATGGGTTTGAATTGTTGCTGGATCAATTTGATATTGATGCAAATCCAAGCATTACACCACGTTTTTGTTTCATATTTATTTTGCAAGGATTAAATCCTGAAGTCTGTTTTAGTCTTGATCTTTCAAGGTGTGTATGGAAATTGTGTTGTTAGAATGTGTACCACCAGATAGGCTTTTCTGTGTGACTTACGGGGTTTAACTTTAATCCATAGGCATTTTGTGTGTAACCAGAGCTTCCTCTTTGGTCATGTAATCTTTGAATCCAATGGTACTGGTGTTAGGTAAGAACTAAGGATTTAATTGTTATTATTTTTGTACTGAATAAAAAAACCACTGGCAAGCTACGATTTCACCTGTATTTCAGGAATTCCTAAATATTTTTTCCCTTTTCCACGTAGATTCATTTTTTTCTCCCATTTGTTACACAAAACAATGAAACTTGGAATTCTAGGCAAGAACTGTTGCTAGATCAGTCCCAATACTCTGCATGTTATGAGTAGGTAATCCTTTTGCTAACTTAAGTTGTGCTTCAGTGTATAAATACAGAGAAAATAAAGGAAAAAAGACATGAAAAAATATATGTAAATGTTACAAAAAACCAGCATCTCTTCATTAAAGAAACCAAAAAAACCCCTTTGAGATAGAGCATAATAATAGACTGAGACCAGTCTCGGAACACAAATGAAAACTTACATAGGGAGAACACAAAGGCATATTTTATAGTGTCTTAGCTCACTTGCTGTATTTAATCAAAGATGCTAGAACATACAACATAATTCTACCAGTTTAGAAGAATCTATCATTATTTCCAGTGCTGAAAGTTGGGCGTGCTTTCAATTGGACATAATTATTTATTTAAATCATACATAATATCTCATTCATTGCTTTTAGAAATATTATTCAAGGTCTGCCATGGGCAACAATTTGAAATAAAGCATACGCAATTTAGACTTGAAAAGCTATTCAGAACAGAATTATTAAAACAATGCTCAGAATCTCAGACTGGATAAACCAAAGTGACATTCATAATATCTCAGTAATTTGTTTTCAAAAATATGTCTTGCTACAGTCTTCAAAATCTTGTGATTTAGTTTACCTGTACTTTACTATGTATTCACTACTTGTACTTTACACTGAGTTAGATTCTCTACTCAGACCAGTGTAAATCACGAGTTAGCACAGTTTGTGAAACACTTTTTTTCTCTCTCTAGCTTTCTTCATAGGTAAGCCCTGAAATGGAAAAATAGGAAGAAGCATTTCAGAACGTTTTAGGGAAGGATTCCAGGACAAATATTGTCCAGTGTGTGCTCCTCTACTTATAAAACATCATTAGCATGACCTTGCATCCCAGGAATTTCAGCAAAATGAAATCAAACAGAATTATAGTCTTCATGAGTAGATGTTAGGAAAAATTTCCTAAGACTACTTACATATCAAGACATAATAGGCATATATGTGGAAAAAGTACTGAAAGCTGCTCTTCACAAATTTTAGAAAACTTCCCTTAATTTTGATGAGGTACCTTCAGTTTCAAACTAGTTAAAGAAATAAATGCAAAGCATAGGCATTCCCCAATTTTATAGAAACAAATAGCAATAAAAGCTAGTGATTCAAAATTTCAGTAGTAGGAAAAAAAAAAAAAAAATCGTGTTTCATGAACTGTCAATCCCTGTATTATCTGGAAAACGTAAAGATCTGAAAAAGTAGAAATAACAGTAATCCCCTTTCCCCCCCCATCTTTTAAAGGACTTTGCACATGTGTCTTTCCTGGAATTCCAAAAAATTATTTAAATTGCTTCTTTCTTATGATGATGGAAGTCTATATCTTAACAGAGATCTTCTGGAAAAAAACCTGTTTAAAACTCCTGATCAGTTTTCCTGTTGAGTCTTATCACACTAGTGTGTGAGCTCTAATTTGGTACTAGCAAGTACCGAGTTATGTATGCTATGGTTAGTCTCTCTCTTGAGCTAATGTATATATGGAGATATATATTAAAACAAATTGGTAAAAATAAAGAAACTGGCCAATGCAAGACATTTCTTGTTCTCTTAAGCTGTTATTCATTTGAATGTGTGAATGTTAATTAGGCACTCAGTCCAAAATTTGCACCTTAATGAACCTGTCAAATTTAAATTGGTGTCATGGCCTCAGTAGATAGCCTACTGAGTTCCTGCTGATCTTTCCTTATATGTAGGTTAACATGGTGGAAATAGAGACTCAGCAGATGACTTTTTTTTTCTTTTCCACTCCCCCCCCCCCGTTAAGACCTCTGTCTTCTTGGTTTGAAACTAAGGCTCAAGCTGTGAAATCGGGAAGAAAAAGGCCAAAAGTGCAAAAACCTCAAGTTGACTAAAATCTAGTGAAATAAAATTAATTTAAATGTATTCATGGCTCTGATTGTAGCTCGAATACATACTTATCTGCAAAAGCAGTGACTTTTAGCCAGGCCAGATATATTGAAATAATACACTATCTTCTTTAAAAAAAACAAACCAGCAAACTCAAAAGAAATTAAACATAGAAAAAAAAATGCAACATTATTGTGGAGATTTTACATTAACAAAACCAGGAAACTCAGTTTTGGTTCCCAGAACAACCATCATTCAGTCACACTGCGAATATACGAAAACACAGTGAAGTTAATACTGCACAGTATATGGCATAGAAATACAATATAATATGTACAGAAAGTGCAAAGCAGCAGAATTATGGTTGCTGTGGGAACCATACTTTGAATTTAATGACATTTGTTTGTGTCATATCTCAATCATAATGCGGCATTAACGTAGTCATTTGCATTTAATTCTATATTACATTCCCAGTTTAGAAGAACACATTTGCAGTTGCTCATGTCTCTGCTTCCAACAGTGATTCAAAATTATATACTTTTTAAGGTTATTTTGACAGAATTATATATAACCTCATGATGGAGCATCTCATTACCCTGGCAAGAGACCTTGATGCAGGAAGTAGTTTGTGAAAGAGTTAGGTATCGATAACTAAAAATCTTGGTTTTAAAGATGGCTTGTTAAGTATGTTATTATGCTATTATACCTGTACTTTCATGGGTGAATATTTCGTTATGAGAGATGGAGTGCTTAATTATTTCTTAGTGACCACAACTTCAGTGTAAGTAGTCTGAACTCGTAAGAAAACAGAAATGTATAATCCAGTTAAGATTCGATTTGTGCTTTATTTATTTCTTTTGAAAACATAGACCATCAGGCTGGGTAGAAGATACAGTCACTTAGGGTAGAGATCCGTAAGCTTCTATTGTCTCTTCTACTACAGAAAAGCACTAAGGAGAACCATGTTGAACAGCTACTAGTCAGGATAAGGAGAATTGTACATGGAGATAATAAAGTAAAGAATGAACATTTTGTTTGAAAACAGTCTAATAGGCAATATGACAAATAAAAGCAAATGATATGTACTAGGTATAAAATATTCAATAATACTTTGAAGGGAACCTGAATTTACCTGTGTACGGTACTGTTATTTAAACGGAGATATCCCCTAGGTAATCTATGCATAGACCAAGACCCTTTTCTTCTGGCAACTAAACAAGCAAAAGCAGGTGTACTGTTCATACCTCTCTTATAAAAAGAACCGTCACTGAAATGAAGTGAAATATTATGAGAATAAAGGTAAAATAATGACCCCTAAAAGAAGTGAAAAAGCTCTAATCAATCTCACTGGGAGAAGGACTTCACCTTGAAACATCCACCTAAGTTTCTTTTAAAACTAAGTTCTAGAGTTTTTTATTGAGTATACAGAGGCCTGACAGGATCTCAACATCTCCATTTATTTAAAAAGATTGCAAGGGTTAGGGCATGCTGCCAGGGTAAAAGCCAACAGAGAGTGTGAAACCAAAGGAAAAGAAAATAAATACAAAAAAATTAACTGGAGTGGTTATGAGAGAGGAAAATATGAAAAAAGAGAAGAAATAAAATATAAAAAATCACAGTATAAAGTATGATAAAATGGAAAACTATAAATATTTAAAGCTGAAATATATATTTAGTTAGTTACTTATTCTGTACTGTTTAAAAATCTCTACTACTAGGGGAGAAAGGAAATGGAAAAGTTCTGCACTCAGGCCACAGTCTGGACCCATTCATCCAGTATTCCCTGCTGACAATGCCCAACTTGTCAAGCCTACATATTTTTTAGAGGCATGTCATAAAAGGTATATACAACTCTACTTTAGGCATTTTACATTGAAGACTTCCATTGTTAAAATGTTTGAAGTGTTGATAAATGATTAATACATAAAAGTACAGCAAAGCTATCATTTATGACTTATTTAAAAATCATTTATAACTTATTTAAAAATAATTTAGTAGTAGAGGTATCAGATACATAAACCCTTTCACATTCTCTGAAAGACTGTCTACCTTCAACATAAGTAAAAGAGGCAAAACCAGCTACTAAATAAATTAGTAGCGCAGTCATATCCAACCCTTACTTGGCTAGATGAAGTGGAGATAGTGGAACAGTTTTATTGTGGAACTCATTCAGTTAAAAGAAGTCACATGTGGGCCCCTATTGCATAAATTACATATTCAGATGCATATTTTTTGTAGACAAGTAAATCTGAAGTTCAGAAGGGAAATTCAATCACTTAATCTGATTTCCTTTGTAACATAAGCCATAGAATTTCACCCAGTTACTTGTGTCTTTAAACCAATAATTTCTATTTGCAGAAACGTATTTTTCCAGAAAGGCCTGCAGTCTTGAAGAGCTGAACAGATATATGGCTTCCACTGTTAGCTTGTTTCACTGAGTAAGTACTGTTGTCGTACTAAAAAATGTACCCTCCTTCTAATGCGAAGTTGTTCGTCTTCAGCTTCCCACTATTTGGTCTTGGTATGCCTTTCTCAAATTCTCCTTTAGTTCTCAGTGCTTTGTCTCTGTGAAAGCCCTGTAAAGTGTATTGAAGTGAAATCTCAATATTTTCTTTTTGATGAGTTAAACAAAATGTTCAATAAGTTTTGGCTCTTATCTGCATGAGCTCTTATTTTTCAGGATGCTCTTGAATAGTGTCTCAGAATTGGATGTAGTATGTGTTCTGTTAATTACATTTAGAGAGGTAACTTCCAGCAGACTTTTTTTCAAGCAGGAAAAAACATCTTGAACTGATTGCCTAGAATCGATATGAATCAAGATTTTTACTTTTTTCAAACTCTGGATACACAGGTTTTTTGGATCTTCTTTTTGTGTGCCAGTTAATATATCAACATGATGAAATCAGCTATTGGCATCCTTATGTGTTTGCATATTGTTTGTCACAATAGAAGGTTATTAGAATCCTTGTTCTTTTTTTCTCTCCCGACTTTGTCATAGGCTATGAGTATTATTGTGCAGCAGAAACTCTCACCCCTTCCTCCACTGAGGCTGAAACATTACAAGCCCTAATGCTGAAAATCTGCTGAGATGAAAATCTTAGGAAAAGCTTGAAAAATTTATTTTATTGTTCCCATGCACCTTTGCTTGTTACGGGTTGGTAAATAACTAATTAAGAAAATTGAACATCTGAAGGGCTTTTTAAACATGCTTGATGCCTTTGAGGTGGTATTTCTTACAGAAAATAATCTCTTCAGGAAATATGCATTATACTTGAGCACAGACAAAGACAAAGCAGTAGTATGGAATCTCCTAAATTCTTTTCAAAGTTGTGATGATATCACATTATGAAAACTCAACCAAAACTCAAACACAGTTATCGGGAGCTGATGAGCTAATTGTATCCCCAGTAGGAAGTTGCTGACTTCAAATTCAAGCCATATTCAAGGTCTGTTCTCTGGGAAACAAGTCCTCTGTTCTACCACTTCCCTGCATATGGTCACTGAAGAGATTTGGAATTTAGCTTTAGCTTTTTTTTTTGCCTCCTCCATTTATTTACCGAACACAATTCCTTGGATATCATTTCACAACATAATGGTCTTCATTTATTTATGTATATATATTTTGAGGGAATCAAGAAAACTAAGCTTCCCTACTTTATAGAGGCATTAATTTATTTCTAGGCCATGTCTTATTTTCTTGGAAGGGTTTTAATTACTTATTTATTTAGTAGGAGGCCTTATACGATTCCTCCCTGTCCTCTTATTACAATTCAAGTTATTACATTTTTGCTCTCATTTGAGTTGTATGGTTTGCTTTAAGATACACATTCGGAATACTTATCTCTAAGAAATAGATTTTTCTCTTATCTGTGTGACTGATGCAAAAACATGGATGGCTTACTGATAATTGTAGTTGTTTGATGTTACACATCTCACAAACAACATGCCACTCTCAAGCTTTGCTGTTTTTTTCCCTCTCAGAATTTTGCATTAACCATTTTACCTCCATTTCAAACAGTTGAGCACAGACTGAGAAGAATTTGGGAGTGGGGAGGGGAAAGAAGAGGATGGCTGAAAATACCTGAGATGGGATAGTCTGAGAAGTCCTTGCTGAATTCAAGATCTTGGAATTGGGACCTGAAACACAGCTGCACAAACCTACAGTAAGATATGTTCAGTGGTGAAAAATCTTAAGCTAAGGCAATAGAAGCAGAAAAAAAAGAAAGGAAAAGAAAAATGATAAAAACTTCCCAAGCTCCATGATGAAAGCAGTCCTCAAAGCCTGTGTAGATAGTTGTTCTTTCACCCAATTTCCCTTTTCCTTCTGTTGTTGCAGAATCCCATTTTATACTCACTTCCCATCAGAACAGAAGGAAAAAGAGAAAATTAACCCTTTAGGAACCTAAAAGAAGATAATGTGCCACTGTATCATACAGAAGAATACCAAGGCCATTTGTGAAGGTATTTCATACACCCTTCTCTCTTCACCACAGCTTAACTTTGATGAATCACAGACAGAATTTCTGTCTTTTCAGAAAGTTCTGAGAAGATAAATCCTTGAGGCTATTGTATGCAAAATCCTAATAATTGGGCAATAACTATTCCCAGTTTTCTTTTCAAATAAAACATCCTTCAGTTTCTTGGAAAACCTAACATTTAATGACCACTGAAAATACTGGAGATAGTATGTGGAATACTACAGATAACTTCAGAACGGTTATTAAGGCCTAAGTCTACTGATATTCCTTACACTGATGCCCCTCCCCCCACACCTTGTGTATATTTGTGTATAGACCGAAATACAGTTCCAATTCCATATTTACGGTTCTGTACAGTCTCAGTTAATCTTCCTTTGCTTATAATTCTTATGGGTTTTACATACTATTGAGTCAATATCCAAGAATCCAAGTATGGATTCTTCAGAGCCTGAAAAGAGTTAAGAGTAATCAGTTCTATTTTTGCACTCAACCAACAAACACTTTTCACATTTAAGTGTTCTGAGTTCTGTAAATAGCAAGCAATTTTTGCGTCCAAGAGTCCTTTACAGTGGGTTTTTTAAACTTTCAGGATCCAACTACCCAAAATCTCGAAGTTACTTTAACAACCTCTTCCCTGGAAGCACATTACAGAATTTTTTAACAGTACAAATAGCGTCAGGAATATTTTGTATCTCAGCACCACTCCAAGAAAAAATAGAAGTATCTCACTGGAAGTCTTCAGCTATATCAGTGTGTGATTGTAAAATCTGTAGGAGTAACAGCAAAGGATTCTCATTAACCAATCTTGTTACGTGGTCATGAATAGTTGTCCATTGTTTATCAATGGGCAGCTGGTGAAATGCTCTGTGGTGACAAAAGTATTCATGCAGCAAGCAAGGAGTGCTTGCTCTGGATTATTTCAGGACTCTTTGATTCAAAATCTGGAAAACAGTATGGCATAAAGCCATACAGTAGATATGAAATGCCTAGCAGTGCTGTAAAAACTGTAATATGAGGAAGGTAAGTTTCACAGAAACCTATCCAGAATTAATTTCAGACTTACAAAGCATCTCACCACCAGCAGATTTCTCTTGAATGACTATAACTACAGAAGCAAACAAGCCCTGAGAGCTGTTAGTTTTCTGTAACCAGTTTGGCATGGGCATTTTGGCATGACATATCCACAAAGAAGATGCTGAACACCAAAATTAAAGCAAGGCTTGTTAGTGTCATAAGACTGTAAACCCTCAGTAGCTATTCATGGCTTTGCAAATATGGTGTCTCCAATTGAATGGGATATACCACATCTCTTTTTTCTATCCTCTCTCCTTCTCAGGCTGCAGAGCACAGTTATCATTGAACTCCAGAGCTAGTGAATTTTAACGGAAAACCAGCTTTAAAGCGGGCCACTCTGGCAAAACATGCTCCAAGAAATTTTAGTAACTGCTGAGTGTTTTCACTGATGGTCAAAGAGTAGTCAACCTGGGTAATATCATTAAAAATGTGAATTGTTGCTATTTATCATTTGCTATCATGATGTGTTGGTTATGGCTGGGATAGAGTTAATTTTCTTCATAGTAGCAGGTATGAGGCTATGTTTCAGATTTGTGCTGAAAACACTGTTGATAATACAGAGATGGTTTAGTTACTGCTGAGCAGTGCTTACACAGAGTCAAGGCCTTTTCTGCCTCTTACACCACCCCACCAGCGAGGAGGCTGGGGGTGCACAAGAAGCTGGGAGGGGACACAGCCGGGACAGCTGACCCCAGCTGACCAAAGGGATATCCATACCATATGATGTCATGCTCAGCATATAAAGCTGGAGGAAGAAGAAGGAAGGGGGGGGGTATTCAGAGTGATGGCATTTGTCTTCCCAAGTAACCGTTACGCGTGATGGAGCCCTGCTTTCCTGGAGATGGCTGAACACCTGCCTGCCGATGGGAAGTAGTAAGTGAATTCCTTGTTTTGCTTTGCTTGCATGTGCAGCTTTTGCTTTACCTATTAAACTGTCTTTATCTCAACCCACGAGTTTTCTCACTTTTACTCTTCCGATTCTCTCCCCCATCCCACCAGTGGGGAAGTGAGGGAGCGGCTGTGTGGTACTTAGTTGCTGGCTGGGGTTAAACCACAAGACATGACCAGTTAAACCTTGTGTTGCATCATAGAAGAAAAACTCTTAAACTATTACCTGAGCAACTACAAAATAGCTACAGAATAAGTCTTTGATCAGCTGAAATTAACTGATGGTCAGATGCACATAAGATCTACTTACTTTTAATTGCCCATTGGTTTCTGTTATGCATTTGAAAAGGAACATGTGAAACATGTCTGAAATGTGGATAATAGAATTGGAGAGACTGTCACAGCAGTTTAAGCTGCTGGGACACTGATGATGCTTTCGGGCCTTGACTACCTGTTGTAAAGCAACTATGTTTTCCTGTTTGCTGGCAAGGGTCTATGTTGGGGAAACTTTCCTGTAAAGATAAATTCGTAGGCAGGATTCTGTTTACATTCCTTTTACTCTAAGGCTTGTGTGTCTGTAGGGCTATGTGCTTTGTTTGCTTTTTTCAGTGAGATCATGTTTGTCTACATGACAGGCTTGCTTGAGCGGATGGGCTCTGTGGAGGTTTCCTTTCCCTAGCACTGAGGAAACTGAAGCGCTGGAACACGTTATGTGTAATTGCAAGAACAGTTAAGTAACCCAAACTTGGAGAGCCTTGGGGCACTTTGGTTTGTGGGTTAAATCAAGCATGAAGTCATGGGAGCAAGAATCATTTCTTCTCTGCCCATAGTTAGCAGGGTAGGAAGGAATCAGGCTGGTGCAGAAACTGGAAAAATCAAAGCAGCTGAGTTCCCCTAGGGTGCTGTTCTCATTATCAGCCAGTGAGTAGCTCTGGCTAGAAATAACGTTGCTCATCTACTGTGTGTCCTGCTCCCGGCTATAATGAATCACAGTTTGCCAGGGTGATGCATACACCTTGACTTTGGCACTAATCCACTATCATAGCTACCTATTCCCTTGTAACACAACAAGAGGAGGGAACATTCAACTGAGGGAGGAGCCTGCATGGAGGCAGTTTCTTGCCATCCTGGCAATGTGCTTCTGTTTTCACACAGCTCCAGGCACACAAGCTCTCACTGGGAGACTGATGATTGAAACAAGCTGGTGGTTGATTCAGGCAGCTGACTGGTATTCTCACCTCTCTGTTTGTGGCAGTTCTCATTTCTGTGCCTCGTCTTAGCCTGTATTCTTTCTGGTTATTTCTCTTTCCCAGTCTTGTTTCCCTCCCATGTGAAATTAGCATGTTTTTAAACTTACTCTTCTATCTGATAGCAACCTTACTGCTGATTATCCACCATTGCTTATGTGCCTCAACTACTCAGGGCAGAAATGATGGTGAGGATTAGGTTATGAACCAGAACCAACTTTGTTGCCAAAGTCAGCGTTACAGAGTTACTAAGCTTTGAGCATGAGTAGAACAACAATGAAAAATAACAAGATTATAAGCACTCTAAAACTTAAACATTTTCTTTTCCCCTCTCTAAGCCACGTAATGGGCCAGTACCACTAAAGTGAAGAAGACTTAACTATTTCCTTCTTCTTTTCTTATCTTTGCTTTACCATTTTGTTGAGCAGGAGAACGGAACAGCAAGTGCTTAGATAGTAGGTAGGAGAAAGGGGAAAGTGAATGGAACAGCAGAGCAGACATTGGGGCCCCTGTTTGCTTTAATTGCCAAGGAAAGATGAAGGACATTCTTGACAATGCTCATCACTTATTCTTTCACTGGAGGTGACTGAGATGTATCTTTATGATACCTGCCTGTCAAACGTCTGACATTTAGGCTAAGCCTAGTACTATCCTGTTGAGATATAACCATGTCACTTTCAAGTACCATTAGCCTACATTGAGGCTCGAGATTTCATTAGACTCTATTTCCGGTTCTGCTATGCTTGGCAAATTCTCCTTGCTAAAAATAACTCAAATCCCCCAAACAAACCAAGAGTCACTAGTTCCCACTGGTGGGTTTTTTTTATATCAAGGTAATTCAAGAAGTAAAAATACATTTCCAGTCTTTTCTAAAAAGTAAAGACCTATAAAGAGGTTAATGGATGCTGTTAAGGGTGCTTGTTATAAATTAATTATTTTGCTTCTTTTATGTCAGTAACGTTTTAAAAATAGATTAGCAAAACAATAAAATTAATAACATAACCTATGGTCAAGTTAATGCCTAGTTAATTTTCAGGTAGAAACTTTGCAAAAAAATTGACTTAATCAAGGAATGAATCTCCAGTTGTGTGTCACAAGCAAATGCAGTGAAAATAAGAAACAATTAGAAATGGAATTTGCAATAATTTCAGAGAAACAGAGACCCAATCAAGAGGAAATATGTATAGAGTGTATTTACGAATAATTCCTTATCACACATAATATATTTCTCCTGTTTTTATAAAGGTGTATAACCTTTTATGAAGGTTCATCTCATTTACCAAGTGGATGTCTACATCTGAGTTAGTTGTTTAACTCAAAGACGATAAGAAAAGAAAGGCAATTGAGAGATACTACAGGAGGTGTTTCTAGATTATTTTGGCTGCCTCCTTTAGACTACCAATTTGCCTTTCAGAGATATTTACTTTCTTCACTGACCATACAGGGAGTGTAAGCGACTGGTTCAGATTTAGGTGTCTCCATCATAAATGTCTGTGTGTGAGAGGGTTAATTCTGCCTTGCTTGTGTAAAAAATAATAGCTATAAGTAATATTTGTGTTGTTAAATTTCATTGTGTGCATACACACATTTATAACATAATAATTTTAGAATTAAGCAGTGCATATTTTAAAGTTATAGGCCTCATAGCTGACAATCTATGGCATTTATACCCTCAACAGTTAGATGTTTGCTATTACAAAGCTTCACCTTATGCAGAGAATTGGTAGGTGCAATCCTATTGAAGGCAGCTCTGAAAGGTAAAGGAGCTCAGGAAAGCTGGAAAGTGTTTACAGGTTACATCATCCTCAAGTGTAAGAACAGTCCTGATACTCAGAAAGACCTGTAGATGTATCAGGAGACCAGCTTGGCTAAGCAGGAATCTCCTGATAGAGCTCCAATGCATGAAGGCAGCACACAGGGGATGGAAACAGGGATGGGATACAAAGGTAGAGTCTAAAAACATTGCCCAGGGAATGTAGGGATGGTGTCAGGAAAGCCAAAACTCAACTGGAATTCAGACTTGTGAGAGACATCAAGGGCAACAAGAAGAGCTTCTAATACTATGTTAATTGTAAAAGGCTGAACAAGGAGAATGTGGGTCCATTGCTGAATAGGGTGGGTAATTTAGCAACAGCAGACACATAAGGCTTAGGTACTCAATACTTTCTTTGTCTCAGTCTCCCAGATTTCTGTGCTTACTGAAAGGGTTCAAGGAGAAGAACTACCAGCAGTGGGTGAGGACTGAATTAGGGATAGCTTGAGAAAACTTAACCCATACAAGGCCATGGGAACTGATGAGCTGCATCCAACAATGTTGAGAGAATTGGTTGATGTCCTTGCAAGGTCATCCTCTGTCATCTTGGAAGTCATGAAAATTAGGGAAAATATCAAATGACTGGAAGAAAGAATATGTTCTTCAAAAAAGACCATAAAAAATACCCAGGGAACTACAGGCTGTTTCAACCTCACTTCAATCCCTAGGAAAATCATGGAGCAAGTTCTCTTGTAACACATTTCTGGCTACATGAAGGAGGAGAAGGAGACTAGGAAGAGTCAGCATGGTGTCGCAAAGGCAATTCATGCCTGATCAATCTGATTGTCTTCCATGTTAAAATATCTGGAATTGTGGACAAAGGGAGAATAGTAGATGTAATTTACTTTGAATTTTGGAAGACTATCAACACTGTCTCCCACAATATTCTCCTATTCAACTTATGACATTGCAGTCCAGATGTATGGGATAGTAGATGGATAAAAAACTGTTTGGATGTTCAGGCTGAGAAGGTAGTGGCGACCAGTAACTGGAGAAGTATGAAAAGGGTCTGTATTAGGATCTGGTTTGTCTAACATCTTTATCAATGACCTGGAGGAAGCAATACAGTGCTTGTTCACTATGTCTGCAGCTGACACCAAACTGGGGGGACAAGTCAATACACTCAAGGGCAGGGCTGCCTTTCAGAGGGACTTGGACAGGCCGAAGGAATGGACAAACACAAACCTTATGATATTCAGCAAGGATAAAGGCTAAGTCCTGCACCTAGGAAGGAAGAACTTCTTGCACTGATACAGGCTGGGGATGGACTGCCTGAGGAGCAGCTCTGCTGGAAAAGATCTGTGGCTCTTTGCAAACAGCGAGCTGAACGTGAACCAGCACTGGGCCCCAGCAGCGAAGAAGGCCAACAGCATCCTGGGCTGTATTAGCAGGAGTACAGCCAGCAGATGAGGGAAGTGATTATGCCCCTTTAGTCTGTACTTGTGAGATGGTGTCTAGAATAGTGCATCTAGTTCTGCCTCCCCCAGTACAAGACAGAGTTTGATAAACTGGAGTGGGTTCAGTGGAGGGCCATCAAACTGGTCAGAGGCGCGACCTGCTCTGGGCTTGTTCAGCCTGGAGAAGACACAGCTTTGGAGGCACCTAATAGCAGCCCCCGCCAATACCTATGAGCAGACCATCAAGAAGACAGACCCAAACTCTTTACAGTGATGCATGGCAGGAGGACAAGAGAAAAGAGACATAGAGGATTGGATATAAGGAGAAACTTTTCCCCTGTGAGGAAAGGGCCATGTGCAACAAGGCCAAGTTCAACAAGGCCAAGTGTAATGTCCTGCACCTGGGTCAGGGCAATCACCAGCATCAGTACAGATTGGGGGATGAATTGATTGAGAGCAGCCCTGCAGAGAAGGACTTGGGGATACTGGTGGATGAAAAGCTGGACATGAGCTGGCAATGTGCACTTGCAGCCCAGAAAGCAAATCATACCCTGGGCTGTACAAAAAGTGTGGCCAGCAGGAGGAGGGAGATAATTCTTCCTCTCTACTCTGCTTTTATGACATCCCGCCTGGAGTACTGCATCCAGTTGTGGGGTCCCCAGTACAAGAATGAGATGGACCTCTTAAAGCAGGTCCAGAGGAGGGCCATGAAAATGATCAGAGAGCTGGCACACCTCTCCTATGAAGAAAGGCTGAGACAGTTGAGGTTGTTTAGCTTGGAGAAGAGAAGGCTCTGGGGAGACCTTATTGTGACCTTTCAATACTTAAAGGGGGCTTATAAGAAAGATGGCAAGAGACTTTTTACCAGGGCCTGTAGCAATAGGACAAGATGTAACAGTTTTATGCTAAAAAAGGGTATATTTAGATTAGATATACGGAAGAAATTCTTTACGATGAGGGTAGTAGGACACTGGAACATGTCCAGAGAGTTTGTGGATGCCCCGTCCCTAGAAGTGTTCAAGGCCAGGCTGGATGGGGCTTTGAGCAACCTGATCTAGTGAAAGATGTCCCTGCCCATGGCTTGGGGGTTGGAACTAGGATGATCTTTAAGGTCCCTTCCAATCCAAACCATTCTATGATTCTATCACTCTATGATTCTATGACAGTCCAGCAGTGAAGCATCTTGCCCAGAAAAATTGTGCAATCTCTGTCCCTCAAGGTTTATAAAACACTGGTATAAGTCTCCTGAACTTGCAATGAGACTCTCTTCTCCAAATACTGAAGACTGTTTTGCCAAAGTGCGTCAAAAACATTAAGCCTTAATTTTTATGTTCGTTTGTTTTAACAATTAGAATAGATATTAAGTTCTCAGCAGATCTTTTGTCAATATAAGAAAAGGATTTCTCAAGCCTTCCTTGAAATAGCGCTCCTCAATAAGCTTTTGTTTTACTGAGTTATTTTTTGCAAGGAGCAAGCATGAAAAAGTGGTATGTTATGAAAAGAAGAAAGTTTTCCTTTGTGTTACGGACTAGTGGTGCTAGGATCTAATGTCTCTTGAAAATGAAGTTTAGTGGAGAGCAGTGCCTAAAGGGCCTATAATTATACTGATCATGGAAAGAGAAAAGATAAACAGAATCTATGTTAAGAGTCTGAACAACAACATGCTTGAGAGTTATATAATTGGATAAAAAAATTTGAACTTTTTGTTTAGCAGTTCACATTCATCCCAAATTGACAACCTGAGAAAGGTAAATAGACAAGAAATAAAACATTTTCATTTGCTATTATGTATATCAAAATTCTGACTGCTCTCAGCCGTTACATGAAATGGAGAAAGAGAGTAAAGTTATTAGTTAATCTGTAGGTTAAGAAATTACAGAATGTAAAATGAAAATAGGTGGCAGCACCTGAAACATTTAAAATAATAACCTCAACAAGAATGTTACACTTTAAGAAAGATATCAAATTAATTAAAGATTAATTAATCTAATACTTTTATGAGCAGAGCAGAACAGATAAGTAACATTTGGGATGGTAACCTTCATGAAGACAGAGCTAGAAATTGTTCAATAATTTTAATCTGTTAATTAAGCATATAAACAATTCAGAAATTAGAATTAAAATTAGCATTACTTGATAAGAAAGTTTTGCATTTTGTATGTCTCTTGTCTACCTTGTAATCAGGACATGAATATGAAAACAATGAATACAATGATAGGGTCAGCAATAAACTGTGTTAGCTTTTTAATTAAAACAGTGTTATGTGGCTCTGCGTATACATGTATGTGAAATCAGAGTTGAATTCATGAGATCCCATCCTATATGGCGTAATTTGTGAGAGAATGTCTTCACACTACTTCGGTGAATTAACTCATTTCTGAAAACTTTTGTGAGACAAATCAGAAAGGAAGCACTCAGACTGCAAAGGCTTCAGTAACGCCAATGAGATCTTAGCCTGCTAAAAATACGTCTGGGTACATGACAACGTTTGGAGAGAGACTGACATTGTCATGAAGGTCAGCTAGATATTGAAGTACCAGGTAGGATGAATTTTAGAGAGCAAAATGTAACAGCTAAGTAGTTCCTTCCTCTCTGTCTTTTCTGGCTGCTTAACAGGAAGCAAAAGTCTCCCTCTTCTGTGTGTAAATTTTGCTAGCAGTGAGAAAGCCAGCTCTAGGTCACTCTTTGTCCAGGATTGTAGGTATTGTTTGTAGCTCTTTAATCCAGACAAACATTACCCCATCTTTTTCCTGTGTCCCTTTTTACTCTGTCATTAGTTAGTGGTATGATATGTCAATGTGCTTTCTTATTGCGATGTACCACAAACATTCGTATGCTCCCAGCTTGAATGTTCTTACTGACCTTATTTCATAGGCACTTATAATTAAGTCCATATTCCTCTTAATGCACACTTAAATCATCTACCTAATTTTTATTTGGGTAAACATTTCCTGAAAAGGATTTATTTTAAACATAGCCAGTTTGTTATTTAGTTAGTCAAATATATATATGAAGTAATTTCATTTATAAAAATTGAACTGATATGCTTAACTAATGTTTTACCTATTATAGTTCTGAAAATGAAAAATCCTGCATTTTCATGTGCCAAATGTAAAGCAAATTCTCCCTCCCACATCTGTTGTCACAGAATGATAACTCCCTAATCTTTTACAAATGTTATTTAACATCACTGTTAACATTCATGTTCTACAAAAATTCCACACAGTCCTGAAGTACACCTGTCAATCTGTTTTCCTGCTACTTTAGATCTCATTTTTACCTTTGCAGCTGCTTACAAACTAACCCAAAATTTGGGGATGTAGGTTGTTTTGGAGTTTGTTTTGTTTTCCAGGGGAATTACCCAGCTGTAATATTCTTTCACCTCTTTTGACATATTCTAAAATAAAGTCTTTAAATCACAACTATGTGCGTCATATTTCTCTGTATTAAACCAGCTTGTCCCCAGCAATTATCAGATTACGGTAGTCCATTTTTCAGTGCCCATTTCTATCAATTTTGTGAACAGGGGTTTGTTCCACAGTGCCTTGATGCTATACTTTTTAAACCCACCATACTTTGTTATCTTTAAGTTCTTGCAGAATGAGAACCTGCTTGAAAATTTCTCTGCATGGTTTGCTATCCCTTTTGAATGACCACAGCTCCTTCATCTCAAGCACTGTCTTCTATTTCATTGCAGACCCACATGCTCTGGGCGTGGTGACCTCTTTAAATATCTCACCTATAAACCTTTCATTCTAGTGAATGCTGCATACTGTGGCAATTTGTCTGTTGGGATCATCAGTCTTGCTCTTGAGGTTCACATATGCTCTCTTCAGATGTCTTCATCCAGGAAACACCACATCTTATTCTGCTCACAGATCATAAGATTCCTCTTTGGTTTAGGTCCCTAATCCCTCAGACTCAGAGTCTCTTTTAACTTGTAAGAATAATACTGAAAGGGGAAAAAAAGACAATAAAACTGGATGTAACGACAGCCAATCAGTCAGTAACCCCCCCTTACTCCTCCCTTACCCACTTACAATCAGCACCAGCTGTAGTGCAATTAAACTCAGCAGGTGTTCAGAGGAATTACATTTTATCACCACCATCCCCTCTCCTCCTCTGCTCCCCCTTCTCTCCCCCCACTCCCACAAGACCCAACTGCCTGCCTTTATGGGTCTATAAAAAATAGAGCAAGTCAGATATATAACAGCACTAAAGTAACCAAAGAATTAGTAAAAGAAGATGAAGATATATTGAAGAAAAGGTGCTCACAGACATTCATGGGAATGTTTAGAATAAAAACATTAATATTCCTTAAACTGATAGTTATAAACTCTTCAAGGTGTCTTCATTGTCTTTTCACTTCATGTAAAGCCCTTAACTTGATTGTACGAGGTTCTGAACATCCTTGTCTGGATTCATCATATGTTTATGAAAACCATGATGATGGTTTCATGTGGCTACTCACATGCTTAAAATTACCTGTGCATGCAAGTGCTCTGATGATCATAGTGCTTAGCACCTTGCAGAATCAAATGTTAAATAAGTAATATTATTATCAATTCATGGAAATACTAACTCTGAAAGGGTTAAATGGAAGACTTACAATTTTCATGTTACTAACTACTACTATTTGTCCCTGAAAAACTAATTCAGAATATATTTTATATTGTACATTGCCCATTAGAAGGAAGAAAATAAATCCTCCCTGTTTAGTATTTCTTTCACTGATGCTTGTTTAGTGATTCCTCTCTTTCTTAGCTTACTTTAGTCTTTCTTTCTGCGATCAATCTTCATCACGTTTTCTAGCAGATGTTTCTATTTGTATTCACTCAGCTTTACCAGTATGCTGAATCACTGTAAAGACAGTAGCCAGGCAGATGACAGTGAAAGTGATAGAGTATTCTAATGTCAAAATATCAAAAGTAAAGTTGCCACTTTAATATAAAGGTTCACTCTTTTTCTCAAAAATATGACTTTTCTCAGATCTTGCTGCATATAAATTGAATATCACAAGGAAAAGTTATAATTTTGAAACATTCTAGTTGATGTTGATCATATTATAGAAACAATTCTTTATTTTGAATTAACTGTTTTAAATACTTTCAGAATTCTAAATTTTATTTTACACAGCTTACATTTCCACATGCTGTTGTTAATGCAGTGTTTTTCTGTTACAGTGTGATCACCTAAGAGCTTAATCAAAACTGGATGTCATGCTCTTATGTTAATAAAATTTACTGGGGTGAAAAATAGAAGAGTTTTAATTAGTAGGACCACATGTTGCAGCATCACATGGTACAGTTGTATCACTGACTGTGTAGCCTTCTGTGTAGACTGAAGCTGTATCTGCCTCTGAATTAGGTATTTTAGTAATAACTAGTAACAGTTTTAATATTTTGCCCCAAGAATATATGAATACAATCTTCTAAAAATTTATAATTATTCTTTAAAATGTTAAAAACACCTAGAAACTTGAGAATTTTTCTCTCAAATGTGATTTAAATACTTGCAGATCAGAATTCTGTTGTAGTTTGTAATTTAATTTCATATTCCCTTTCATTCGAAGGGACTAAGTCAGTGCAAAGGTTCAATACTGCTCGTGGAATAGGCAGGTAAATGTCCTGTGAGGAAGTTAATCATGTACTCAGAGACTATAAAAATACACATACAGGTAGATTAACATCGGACAGCCAAATCTAGCTGCTTCATTTCTTAGCCTCAGACTGTTTGACTTGATATTCTCTTATCAAATTTTTTTATGCAATTCCCTAAGTATTAAAGCATCAAACATATGAACAAAGAAGGCTAGAACCTTACTGATTCCTCTGAACAACGTTAGCAGGACTGGAATCTTTAGAGCTAATGAAGCTTTTCAGCAAGTGAAGCTTTAGAATAATATAAATAGTGAATTTTGACACACCATATGGATTGACCAGTGTAGTGGTACTTGGCCCTATATTATAGGGGTATATGACCACTTAACCCCTAGATTTCACAATTATTTCTTAAATCAGAATGGATGTGGAGCATACTAGGGAATCCTGGGCTGTATTTCAGGTTTTATAAGGCAGTGTGCTAAAGATCTTTCTGTTCTCTCCATCCCAGCCTTCTTCCTTCTGCATTTTTTTCCGTTTATTTTGCCTCAGCCTGTCTCTTTCTCCCTCTAAGCAGCCAAGAAATCAAGTGATCTGGCATTCCTTTCCCTCTGCATATAGCTGGAACATTTCTAAAGCTCAGTTCATTGTAAAGTTTTTAGTTTGGCTTGGAAGATATCAGAAGATAGACATTTCACCACATTTCTCACAGCAGTTTAACCTTCTAGAGGGGAATCATTAGAGCTGAGTGAGGTATTAAGAAATAATTCACTTGCCAAAAAATGTGACTCACAGCTATCAGTGGAGTTGGTTTGAATTCACCAAATACTTTCCATTCTTCAATATTTGATATATAAGTTGCTGGAGGTGTAGTTTCTTCTTTTACCGTGTAGCCCAGTGGCTGAACAGTCCTCAGGGTTATGAAACCCAAGTTTGATTTAATGAATCTGAACTACTGGCTCTCCTCTTTGTCTCAGTGGTACATTATATAATGTGGAGCATGGAAATGGCTGCAACAGAAGATTCCATTTTTTCTAAATTAACTGACAGCATTTTTACTGGGACACCTTAATGAAAGTTCATTAGCAAAGAAGAGTATTAAATCTCTGTCTTCATATTTGAGGAGTGGTGTTTGAGGAAAAAAAAATCAACTTCTTCCTTTTTTTTTTTCATTTTTTTCCCTTATAAACATCACATCAGGCATTCTGGAGTGGGATGTGTTAATTTCAGTACGGTAAATGGATACTGCAAGTCAAAGATGTTAACATGATCCTATCTCTGTATAATAAGCAATTAAACAAGGTCTGGGATTTTGAGTACAAAGAGACTTTGGTCTGCCTTACAGAAATTCCTGTATAAGTGATCACCATTGAGTAAAGCCTTTTTGAATTACTTCTAAAGATGGAGAGAAAAATGACAGTAAGGCATTTTAAAAATGAAGTACTGAAAAATGTTTTTTTTTTTTTTAGCAATTTCTTGATTTTCTTTTTTTTTGCTGGAAACAATCTTTATAAAAGAAAACCTTTTAGTGGTGTAGGTCAGACAGTACTATGTACAGTTTTGGTCTCAGTGTTTCAAGAAAAATACTGTGGAATTAGAGAAAGTACATGGAAAGGCAACTAAAATGATTAAGAGGATGGAGCATCTACCTTATGAAGAGAGACTAAAAAGGCTTGGCTCTTCAGTTTGGAGAGGAGAAGACTGGAGGGTGATGGTTTATAACTGAGGTCTACACAATTGTAGAAGCAGTGAATAAACTGAATGCAGAACTGTTATTCATTAAATCCTGCAGTAAGAGTAGAAACTGCTCAATGAAACTAGCAGGTGGCCTGTTTAAAACAGTTACAAGGAAGTAAATAGTGAACTTATGGGATTTGCTGCCATGGGATTGTGTAGAGGCAGAGAATATCAGTCAATTCAAAAAGGGATTAAGACTAATACATGGACAACAGGTCCATAAATAGATACTAAAAGCACTGAGCAGAGATGTACCCTCTTACACCTCTAACACAATAATTGTGGATGCTGGTGAAGGAGACAGACCGCAGAAAGTGCCCAGTCTCATGCATTCTCCCTATATAGCTTCTCCTATTATCACTGTTGGAGCCAGAAAACTGGTCTTGATGGTCTGACCCTGGAGGGCATTTTTTTTATGTTCCTGTCAGTGTCTTATGTATGATTGCAAAAGCTGGAAGAGCTGGGAGTAGTGTCATCTTGAGTGAGAGAGTGATATCTATGAGAAGCAATGACTTCCATCTTCTGATGTTCTCTTAATTCAGAACTGAGTACCAAATGGGAGTTTCTGTTTCTCATAGCTGCAATATACCAGCTGAACATCAACATTTTTGCCTTTTTGAAAGGCAGTTTTCTACTGTCTGCTAAATATTTATCACCATAATAAGCTTTTTCTTATGAATGAAAAATACAATACTCCATACTATATTTGAACGTTACCTTGATTTGAAGTCATTAACAATAGTAGTAAAGACCTTTTTTTTAACATAGTAGAGGGACAAAATAGTTGGTTGATATTAGCTGTTTAGCATTGCTTGTCATTTCGCTTTGCTGTTAGACCATTCTGGATGGATTGGATTGAACACAGGGATAAGAAAGATGTACATATATGATACGAAATTAAATAGTAGGCTCCAGTTTGATTTCTATCACACATAAGATATATTAAAAAAATAGGCACCATGTATATGCTACATAAACAAATATAACACCCTTTGTCTAACAGTAAGGAAATACCGTAAACTTCTGGTTTGTTTCAGGCAGGTATGAGCAAAGCATTAGGAGGCCTGGTGCCCTGCATCCAAAGGCATTTGCTTCCTTTCTTAGAGCTACATTAGCTAGAGGTCCAACATTGCCAGAGTCCTGTCAAGTATCTAACCAAACTACAGGTCATTATTATTGTTCACTGAGGTAGGCCAAACAGTGTATCATAGATTTCCCTGGTGAATTTTTGTGTGTGTGAAGATTTGCGTGTAGATTTGCCAAGATAACAAATCTGGAGGACTTGGTAGTGTTAGGTTAATGGTTGGACTCGATCTTAAGGGTCTTTTCCAACCTAAATGATTCAATAATTCTGATTCTATAGTAGTTCCTAGCTCACACACTGGCAAGCCTCCTAGCGACCTGTCATTCATATTTTGTCTTGTGCCTTCTCGTCACCTGTTACTGTTAAAAATTAGGTTGCTTACTTCTGTTTTATTCCTAATTCTTTCACAGAAGCTTTGAAAACCTCAGAAAACCTATAGTCTTCCAAACTGTATTGTATATATTTCATATGTCCTGTTTCCCGGGGGCTGTCCTGGGGGAAGGCTACAGGCTTATAGACATTGATTTGTAGTTAAGGCTCTGTCCTATGTTCCTGCCTGGATTGTAGTTCCTCTCCTACCACTTCTGACCTGCCTGTGGCTCAGCATCTATTATGGACTTCATTGGTCTTTCTCACCACTTCATTCTCATACAGGCTGTCTATTCATCATCCTAGGCAGCATTGCATAAATTTACATAATGTCCAAAAATATTTACTCTTGTTAAAATACATAGTGAAGACTCCTACAGTGCAGGAGCAACCTCCTGCAGTGCTTTCTGAGCCACTCTCATTCTCTGATCTTCCTGAGAGGGGTCTAGGTCTTCATTTTCTTTGTCACTTGAGAAGGGAGAATAATTCTACTCTCCTCTTACTTAAGCGATCACTTCTAGTCATCTTACCTGCAGTCAGCTTGCACGCATCTCTGGAGATAGAAATCTATCTGCTAGTCCTGCTGTTGAGTCAGATGAGCATTTGCTGCTGAATCTTCTAGCTATGGGAACCAAGCAAGCTAGTCACCAGGGAATGTATAAGGTATAAATGTATCTGTTCTCCACCTTACCCCATCAATCTTTGCCTAAGGCATCTGGTATTGGGAATGGCATTGTTGGCTAACCTGAAAGACTATCTACCTATTATATTTCTCAACAGTGTAATTCACCTTACAATTGCAGACAGGGAGTATGTCCAGATTTTTACTGTTTTGTGATTGTGGAGTGCTAAGTAATCTCTGGCTGTACGCTTAATTCCATGCTTTTCCACCTCAGTTTTTCCTTCCATTTTTCAAAAATTGTAATTATCCATTAGCTTTTAGAGGTGCATCTCTTTGAAGTACTAATTATATTTATTACTCTTTATGATTCTCTTTTTCTTTGACCATATTGAAAGTAAGTGCTTAACAATCATGGATTCTTAGGTAACCATCAGTTTTCAGCTCAAAAATTAAACAGTCTTTCTCTCTTACAATGATGGACAAAACACCCTCAATTACAATAGCATTATGCAGAAGCCGTATTTTTTAAAAACAGTAATGATATTTTGTTGGTAGATGCTTTAACACTCATTCCTAATCATCCCCTTTCTTCTCCTTGTTTCTTTGTGTACAGCTCAGACAGTTTCCGTTCTCATTTTTGTCTGAGTGCCAGAAGCAGTTTCTTTTCAATCCTTAATTTTCAGTTCTGCTGTCTCCTACCATTGCAGCCTCAATGTGCAAATAGCAATCACAGCAAATTCTGCCAAATTTAGCTAAAAACTGATCTGTTCCAGGTGGGCTGTTCAAGAAAATTATCATCTGGGGGTTATTGGGGTTGCCTGCATGGCCCAACCTTGGCAAAATGACTGGGATAACAGCAGCTGACAAGGCAGGAAAATAAGAGTAACAGGGTGGGGGAGTGGGACACCCAAACTATTCACCCCAGACTAATGATACTGAAGAGGAAGACAGCCATCAACTAGATTAAATGCTAACCAAGGAGCTACAGAGACTTTTGAAACAGGGGAGTCTGCTTGAAAAGAAATAAGAAATGTGCGAGAAGAGAAGCTTGGAGATTTGTAGTGGGGGGGGGGAAAGGGGAGCAGGGCACCAGCAGAGCTAGCATGACCCTGCCAGATGTGGCCCAGTGGCACTGGGGGCTCTGCCTGGACCTGGCAGCATGACGCCCCCGTGGGTGCCCCCAGTCACCACCTCCAGCTCGCCCATGGCCAGCATGGGGGCACCCAACTTGCATCTCATGGGAGGGTGTTTATAAATTTGTACATGTATAATAACATTTTGTAGTATTGTGGTGTATCTGTTGCGTTGCTGATACTCATCCTAATGTATAGGTCACAGGTTGACAGTTAATTACCTATCTTCAATAAATCAATGAACTAGTTTGATCCTGATTTGATTGAAATTACGTGAATTGAGACGTTGTTCCCAGTGACACGTGCTAAATGCACACTGTGCTCAGTCAGTGTATACACAAACTTGAACTAAAATGAGTATGTGCAAGTAGATTATTTTTGGAATTTAATTAAGCCACACTGGATAATACAAATGCAAAAAAAATGTATTTATGGATCTAAACATACAATCAGAAGTTATTGAGTTACCACCTATTGGTTGAGCAATTGAGCATTGGCAACTTCATCTGCTTTCTCACTCAAAAGCAATTTTAAGTCAAGTCTCAAAGTGAAAAGCAACATATAATTTAACTTGTTATCATGCATATTTGATTGTAATGGCATTCCCATTCTTACATTTAAAAAAAAAAAGGTCATTTTACTGATTCAGGCTGATATAAAAATTTAACAGGAAAAATATTTTTATCACTGAGCCATTTTCTGAATTTTTTACTCTTTAAGATGTCTCCTCTTAGACATTGCTGAGGGAACCTTCCGTTGTTGGAAATGAGCTCTACTTTTTAATAAGGTTTACAAGAAGACTTTTTAAAGGTTTATAATTAGGCAAACTCCCAGATGAGTCTCTCCTCAAAAATAATTAATTGTAAGGACTTAGAAGGAAATAACCTTGTAATTTCTGATTTCTTTGCTTGTGAAATTCCATTATTTACATTGTATTAGTTGAGAGTCAAAAAGGTATAAATTTCCTTTGCTATTTCTATAAAGTGATGTTTGAAGTCAGACTTCTGTCAGACTGAGTAGTGAAAATCAAATTTGTGATGCATCTCAAACATTGTGTGGTAGTCTTTAGACACAAGAACTTTTAGGTTGGGAAGTGAAAAATATTGGGTTCTTTCCAGCACTGTACTAAAGGCAGGAACAATTTGCATTATTTTAGCTAAAATACGTTTCTAGGTCTTTCTTTAAAAATATTGTGTAAATAATCTTTTAAATTTAAAACCACAAGAAATTGCAATCTGGAGTTTTTTAGGGTTGTGGCTTTTTTTGTTGTTTTGTTTTGTTGGCTTTTTTTCAGGAAGCCTTAAATCTATGAATTATCAAAAATCATAAAAATCATATCATAAAAATATGAATTATCAAAAGCACGACTATTGTGAAAGTATAGTGGCACAGTACTAAAACTTCTTGCAGAAATCACTTGCTGGGTAGTTGTAACCAAAAAAATCTTTAAAATGAAGCAATGCAATGACTTTTAACAGTTGAACTTTGGTGTTGTTGAATTAAGAATGCAAATATTTAGATTTTATAATAGATGAATAAAGACACAGAGGAACTCTAAAACAAAGAGTTCATTACTGTAGTTTCACTAAAAATTAGGTTTGGAAACGTATTTATTATTTATGTTTTTGAGAAGTTACTGCAGTAATTATTTAAATTGCTGGTATACTTATAGAAACGTCAATCAGGATATCTTATAATTTCACAATGAATAATGGAAAACTACTTTCCCTTGGGATCCACCCAAGGGTACAGAGGGAGCTGGCGCAAGTGCTCCCCAAGCCACTTTCAATCATTTATCAGCAGTCCTGGCTGACCGGGGAGGTCCCAGTTGACTGGAGGTTAGCAAATGTGACGCCCATCTACAAGAAGGGCTGGAAGGAGGATCTGGGGAACTACAGGCCTGTCAGTCTGACCTCGATGCCAGGGAAGGTTATGAAGCAGATCATCTTGAGCGCCATCACATGGCACATACAGGACAACTAGATGATCAGGCCCAGTCAGCATGGGTTTATGAAAGGCAGGTGCTGCTTGACTAACCTGATCTCCTTCCATGACAAGACGACCTGCTTAGTGGATGAGGGAGAGGCTGTGGATGTTGTTTACCTAGACTTTAGTAAAGCCTTTGACACCGTTTCCCACAGCATTCTCCTGGAGAAAGTGGCTGCTCATGGCTTGAACGGGAGTATGCTACACTGGGTAAAATATTGGCTGGATGGCTGGGCCCAAAGAGTTGTGGTGAATGGAGTTAAATCCAGTTGGTGGCCGGTCACAAGTGATGTTTCCCTAGGCTCAGTATTGGGGCCAGTTCTGTTTAATATCTTTAGCAATGATCTGGACAAGGGGATCGAGTGCACCCTCAGCAAGTTTGCAGACAACACCAAGTTGGGTGGGAATGTTGATCTGCTTGAGGGTAGGAAGGCTCTACAGAGGGATCTGGACAGGCTGGATTGATGGGCTGAGGTCAATTATATGAAATTCAACAAGGCTAAGTGCCAGGTCCTGCACTTGGGTCACAACAACCCCATGCAATGCTACAGGCTTGGGGAAGAGTGGCTGGAAAGCTGCCTGGTGGAAAAGGACCTGAGGGTGTTGGTCAACAGCCAGCTGAATATGAGCCAGCAGTATGCCCAGGTGGCCAAGAAGGCCAGTAACATCCTGGCTTGTATCAGAAATAGTGTGGCCAGCAGGACTAGGGAAGTGATCGTCCCCCTGTACTCGGTATTGGTGAGGCTGCACCTCAAATACTATGTCCAGTTTTGGGCCCCTCACTACAAGAAAGACATTGAGGTGCTGGAAGCGTGTCCAAAGAAGAGCAATGAAGCTGGTGAAGGGTCTAGAGCACAAGCCTTATGAGGAGCAGCTGAGGGAACTGGGCTTGTTTAGTCTGGAGAAAAGGAGACTCAGGGGAGACCTTATTGCTCCCTACAACTACCTGAAAGGAGGTTGGAGCAAGTTGGTGTTGGTCTCTTCTCCCAAGTAACAACTGATAAGACAAGACGAAACAGCCTCAAGTTGCACCAGGAGAAGTTTAGATTGGATGTTAGGAAAAATTTCTTCACCGAAAGGCGCTCAAGCATTACAACAGGCTGCTTGGGGAAGTGTATGAGTCACCGTCCCTGGAGGTATTTAAAAGACATGCAGATGTGGCACTTAGGGACACATAAGTGGGACTTAGCAGTGTTAGGTTTATGTTTGGATTCGGTGATCTTAAAGGTCTTTTCCAAACTAAATGATTCTATGATTCTGTGAATACTATTTTCCAAGCAGTTTCACAAACTTAACATAAAAAGAATTTATTGTACTAGATCAAATATATGTATGGCCCAGTATCTTATCCACAACAATGGTCATTAGTAACCTCTTCTGAGATGAGTAAAAGAATTCTGCAAACATACACTGAAATACTTCAATATAGTAACTCTGAAGAAGTCTTTTCCATAAACTTTCAATTTACTTTTGTATCTTTGGAGTTCTGTAGCAATGAGTTTCACAGATCATTTATGTGTTGTATGAATTATCTCTTTTTAGTTTGTTTCAAACTGTGCCCACAGATAGTTTATTTGATATTCATAGTTTTTTTTCTATTAGGAAAACAAACCCTCCCACTTAATTTTTTTTTTTTTAATGCTTTCCATTGTTATAGTCTCCATCATCTCCCTGGCCACCGAATTCCTTATCAGGATGACAAATCTCAGTCTATCCACTTGCTCCTTGAGTAGATGGTCTTCCATACCTTTCAGTATTGTCATTGTACTTCTTTGTACTTGATTCTAGACAGTGGTTCCTCAAATGGTCAGAGGCATGTAGTGGGAAAGAATGTCATTAGCCTTACCGGAGGCAAGGTGTGTTTTCTCCTCCATTCGCAAGCCATTTTACCTCATCACAGAAAGAGATTAGGTTGGTTTGATGTGTTCTGACTAGTTTGGCTAAACCATGAACACATCATAGATCTCAAATTGAAGGTGGGAACGCACAGATGGTAGGAAAAAAAACCCATCAGAATGAGAAGTTAAGTAAAACTAATATAAGCAAGCAAGGACAAAATCAGAAAAGCAAGTGAAGAAAATACGACATGGCTAGCAAGGGGACATGGAAAATGAGGAACAGACAATAAAATTATTGGTAGCCAAAAAGGCAAGGGGAAAATTGACAGACTTCTTAGTGGAATGGGAAAGGTAATGTCAAGCGATGCTGGCAATTACAACAGCTTTAATGCATAATGTAAGAGTTTAACCTCCTCTAGGCTTTTTAAAGAGTGGTCTGATGAAATCCTAGATTTGACAATGGTTATCTCTGGTACTTCATGGAGAATTGGTGCAATACTGGATTCCTGGGAAAAGCTAAATTTTTTTGTGAGCAGAACACTTCAACTGAATTATGCAGTTAGTCTAGGAAGTCTCTAGTTAGCTCCTCCAGGTTTCACAGCTTTGATGAACATGGCATATATGGCCAGAATTTCCAACATGCAGCACAAGCTCTTTCAAAAGAGCTTTAAGCCACATCATAATTCAGAAACTGCATAATCAATTTCGTGCTATTTAAATTTGTGTTAGTTTTGTTATCTTTACTGTGCTTTTCATAAGCATTATATTTTTTAGCTTTGTGTCCTTTTCTATATATTTGTATTAACTCATGATCATCTTTTTTCATAACCTTTTGTGCTTTTTTGAAAGAGAAAGTACGCAGATATTTGTTTTTCTATAGTTTTGTTTGTTTGTTTGTTTTTGTGTTTTCTGTATACAAGTACTTGTGGTAAGACCCAGTATTACTGATCTATTCTTTGAGGAACTATGGAAAGGAAGAAAAAGCTAGAGGATTTTCCTTTGTAGGGGAATCATTTGTACTTCTCAAACATTATCTTCTGACTTGCTCTCAGCACTGTCATAACTTGGATGGACATTTTGTTTCTTTGGAATGTATTTATTTTCTTAGTTTCTTTATATGTATATCAATAAGTCAGACTCTGGCAGTGGCTTCATTCCTCAGTAAGGTGTGCCAAGGCTGTTATGAATGTTGATGACATACCTTTTTTACAGAACATAATAATGCCGGCTGAAGCAGTGTACAAAAATTTTCTTCTTTCCAACCACTTTAAATTTTTTTTTTTTTTATTATGTACTACCAGCTGATGTTCTTTAAGGGAGTAGAGAGAGGAAACACTTTTTCTACTGATGTACTGGGCACTAAGCTAATTAATTTTAATTTTCATCCCTTCTTCAGAGGAAAATTCTTCTCCAGTATGTATAAGGGTAAGCAAAAAGCACCCAATTGGTGATTTTTTTCCAGTCAAGTGTAATAATCTGCCTTCCCAGAGCTTGCTCAGAATTTGGTCATCAGACAAAAAGGAAGTCAATTCTTTGTCTCTCATTTTCCTCTGAGGTAGTATAATACACCTATAGGAATACTACAATAGTGCAAAAAGGCTGTCTCAGTCCAGTTTGTTTACTAAAAACACCTGAAGTTAGAAGTATTATCTGGTTAGTTGTGCAGAGAATATAATTTTCTCACAAGGTAATGAAACCTGTCATGTATCTCTTGATATTGACTGTCTTGCAACAGTTTGATCTAGTTGTGAATATATGGTGAAACAATAATCACATTGCAAAAAGGGCAATATTTGTATTCTACTACCAGTAAATTCTGCAGAAGAAGGCTGTGCTTAATATCTAGCACTATTTGCCAAGAAGTGGAAGAGTGAAGTTAAGTATCTACCATGAAATACAGGAATAGAAGGTATTTTGTCTTGGAATCTATAACCCAATTGTCTTAATTTTTTTTCATCATTTTTCAACTTTAATCCAGACATTTTGCTAATCTCTTAAGCACCATTGTATTTCCCTTCTTATGGTGACATGTTTCCTAGGTTGTCACTTGAACAATTCAGTGCTATTAGTCTTGGAATTTGAATCTGTACAGTAAAATGAAAGAAAAAAGGGATTTGAACTGTCCTGTGCTTTAGGACAGCTGCTTTCCCTTTCCCCATCTTTCCCTGCTGACCACAGTATACTTTAATTCTTCATGTGAAATCCTGGCTTCAACTTATTTCAGTTAGAATTTGGCCATTGACCTCGATGTAAAGAAAATTCACACTCATATGGTCTGTTGATGCAAGGAAAACAAGAGGAGAAAAAGAGGTAACCATGCTATGGTGAATTTGGTCAATGGAGTATATTAATCCATTTGCTATTTAGAAGAAAATTATTTAGTTTCTCTTTTCATTTATTATCTTTCTCTCATTTCTTTTAATTAAACCACTTGCATGGTATCAGGATATTTTTTTAAAAATCTACCTAGACTTGTAGCTCATTTCTCATCAAAGGTAAATTTCATTTCACTGCAATTTCTAAAACAACTCAATGTGTTCTAGCAATAAGTTTTTGTATTTTAAGCAAATGGAAGCCACGGAGGTATTCTTAATACCAAGGTTTCTCTTTGTAAGAAAATTTCCTGGATAATGAAATGGATGAAGAACATAAATGTTTTTAAATAAAAACATTTTGCAGGTGCCAGATATTTATTTTACCTTAAAAAATAATTAAGAGTCACAGTGAATAGCTATTTAAAAGTAAAGAAACATTTCAAAAGCGTGGACCCATTGCTCCAGTGGACCTCACTAATTAAATGTCTTCATTTTTAATAGCTGAATATTTATAAAGGCTGAAGTCAGTAAACTGAACCAGAAGGGGAAAAATCTAGAGTTAGATACATGAGGAGCATGATAAATGCAATGAACAGGAAGATCAACTAAATCAAGCTGAGAAAGTGAACTAGTAACTGGAGCATGAACAGGAGATTCATATAGAACGGGTATTATATACTTCATTGGGGCATTAAAAAGATTATTTTAATACTTTTACTCTTTCTTTGTCATGGTAAGGCATAGTGATACACACTCTTAAATCATAAAGATTTGTTTTAAGATCAGAAGAACATGAAAATTTCTGTAGTTGAACAGTATTTCCTGAAATTGTCAAAAATATAATTGCTTTCATTTATTTTGGTCTTTATGTATGACATACATACATTCACCTACAAGAAAGCTGGAGAGGGACTTTTTACAAGGTGTTCTGGTTTCGGCTGGGACAGAGTTAACTTTCTTCTTAGTAGCTGGTACAGTGCTGTGTTTTGGATTTAGTGCGAGAATAATGTTGATAACACTCTGATGTTTTAGTTGTTGCTAAGTAGCGCTTATCTTAAGCCAAGGACTTTTCAGTTTCCCATGCTCTGCCAGCAAGCAGGTGTGCAAGAAGCTGGGAGGGAGCAGAGCCGGGGCAGCTGACCCGAACTAGCCAAAGGGGTATTCCATACCATGGAACGACATGCCCAGTATATAAACTGGGGGGAGTTAGCTGGGAGGCATGGATTGCTGCTCAGGCATCGGTCAGCGGGTGGTGAGCAATTGCATTGTGTACCACTGTTTTTTTTTCCTTTGCCCCCCCCCCCTTTTTTTTGTTATATTCCTTTTCATTACTATTATTATTATTATTATATTTCATTAGTAGTAGTAGTAGTATATTTTACTTTAGTTATTAAACTGTTCTTATCTCAACCCACGAGTTCTGCCTTCTTTCCCGATTCTCCTCCCCATCCCACCGGGAGTAGGGGGGCGGGGGGGGGGGGGGGACAGGGAGTGAGGGAGCAGCTGCATGGTGCTTGGCTGCTGACTGGGGTTAAACCACGACATAAGGGCATGTAGTGATAGAACAAGGGGTAATGGCTTTAAACTGAAAGAGGGTAGATTTAGATTAGATAGATAGAAGGAAGAAATTCTTCACTATGAAGGTGGTGAGGCACTGGAACAGGTTGCCCAGAGAAGCTGTGGATGCCCCATCCCTGGAGTTTTTCAAGGCCAGGTTGGATGGGGCTTTGAGCAACCTGGTCCAGTGGAAGACGTCCTCGCTCATTGCAAGGGAGTTGGAACTAGATGATCTTTGAAGGTCCCTTCCAATGCAAACTATTCTATGATTCTATCATTCTATGATTTTGTTCCTCATAAAGAGGTTCTATAAAAATTGTATTTATCACAGAAATAACTCCATCACAGAAAGAACTCCAAGATTCAGGGCTAAGAGAGCTGCCTCCATTTTTTATATTCTCCCCCGCAACTGACATAGTCTTCTAAGCCAGGAACTTGCTTCCAAATTGTCATGTATTTTCCATTCTGTTTCAATGTTCAAGTATATGTACTTGCAGCATAATGACATTTGAAGGGAAAGCTGATCTGAAAACTGATGCTGGTATGCATTAAAATGAAGTTAACAACAATTTAATGGCTACAGTGTCCTTACTTGCAAATGGCTGATGATGTCTTTATTGTTCCTTGCCCATTGTTTTGGCACCTTCTGTCATGTCTTCAAAAGCAGAGAAATATCTTAGGAGGTGATAGGGTTTGCAACTTCTGCATACTATTGTTTATACAACTGTTCAAGCTAGATGTTCTGCCAATAAAGTTGGAAATTATACTGAGGAAACTAACCTTGGCATAGCTATTCATGTGCATCTGTTGCATGTTTTACCTGATAAATGATGTCCCAGACTAATAGCTGCCCAAAGAGAGGACTGCAAACCTATGACAGATTCAAACTTGCAGCAAGAGCTTTTATAGCACTGACATGACACACATTTTTTTATTTTTCAAGACTCCTATTTGTTTTCATATCTTAAAAAATTAAATAAACTTTAAGTCAAAAAAAGGTGTGTGAGAAAGCTTGAAATAAACTATATGTAACAAACTATAAGTACACAGGAGATACAGGGCATGATTTCACGGATGCAAATACCTTCAGATAAAGGAAATGTGGTTGTTAATAAAGTCTAATACAGTTCTGTGCTTCGGAACCGCGGACAATAAAGCATTAGTTCTACAAAAATAAATACGTGTTATGAATAAGAATATCTAAAGTCAATTTCTTAACTTAAAATAACTTAGTATTCAAAATATAAAACCAAAAGACCCCAAGCCCAAAAACAACTAGAGGAAGGCTAATGAAGACCCTGCCCCCCTGCCCCCCTGCCCCGAAGTATAAAGAACATCTGCAATGAGTTGGAAAACTGGAATTACTGAACAAGCAACAAAAGTATAGTGTTCACTTAAAAGTGCTGGGGTTGTTTCATTATTTATATTACAGATGCATAATTGCAATAAAATGTCTTTTAAATTCCAAATACAATTAGTTCTTGTTACAGGGAATAATTAGCACCTGTGCATTTTGTAGAACAGTTTTATTTCATGCTGTAAATGATTGACTGAAATAAAACATTGAACTTTTTCTATGTTGTATATGTATTCTTTTGCATATAAATATTTTCAAAACATAAACCAAACTGAATATATATTAAATATATATTAAGTATATTAAATATATTAAATGCACATATTAAATATACATATACAATATGAATATGTATTATTTAATTTTATACTCAAGATAGACCAATATAAAAACTTCTGTAGTTTTGTGTGATTTTTCCTGAGTCTGCTTTTATTTGATCCTAAAAATTATAAGCTTTCAAGCTGTAGTTTGGAAAAATATCAGTATTAGAAAAAGTTTAATGATTTATTAAATCTTTTATAAACCTTAATGCTTGTGAACATGAAGGGCTGAAAATATTGATTAAAGTGAGCCAGGTCTTCAAAGTTTCATAGCTCAGTACCTGTAGTACAACAAATCAGCTGAAGACTTGCTCCTAGACACGGTACACTTTCTGTTCTTTTTCCCAGCATGCTGTGATATTGTTAAATGTTCTGCTAACCCAAAATATCTTCTATTAGAAAAGTGCTATAGTTTGGCTATGAAATTGCAATTAACTAATCTGTCAAAGGGAAGTCACCTGTTTCTTCATGAAACATAACACCATCCTAAAGTAATAAGCTTTAAAAAGCACAAGTTGTGTTCTTAACTGTCTAAAGTATCCTTGTTCTAACAACTTACTATGAGTTAAAAATCCTTTTCTTATCCTTCTCAGTTTTTCATAAATATACTTCCATTCTGCTCATCTTGTTTTATATTGTCCTCTGTACCTTATAGTTCAACACTCCATAGAGTCTATAAATATGGATTGTGGCAATAGTTTTCTTTTATGGTCTTGATAGAGATAGGTTTCTGGATGCCCCCAAAATGGATTGTACGAATTACCACATAGTTGCCACCAGCTATGCTAATTTTATTCCTGTTCTATATAAACTCTGGAGCAATAATAACTACTAGTTTAGAACTATAGCAGTGCCATACTGAGTTTTTGTGTGTTTTTCACACACACTCTCTTCAAAACCATTCTGAATAACTATTTTCTGTACTGTGTTTTTTTGTTTGTTGGGTTTGTTTTGTTTTTTGCTGATGATGGCCAGTAACTGACCTGATGAAGGTCAGTTACTCATGAGTAACTGTCATTCATAGGATGGGTAGTCTTACACTCATTGACCCTGTTCCAAATCCTTCATCTTCTTTAGATGGGACATTTTTGTCAGCATGTGTACTTGAGATCTACTATGTGATTTGCTCTTTAAAAATGTCTTCCTTGTTTACAGTCTTTCTGATTACAGGAAATTCTGCAACTACTTATGAAAACACCTGTTTCTTGAAGACAAACACAACATTTTTAAGCGTACTCACTGTACTGAAAGAAAATAGCATTCAGTATGTGTGCACACAAATGTTGACAATTCATCTTGACATGCCTGTTTCAGTATAATAATGCCAGAGCTACATTTCTTAAAAAAATCATTCTTTCCCATAAGTGACACATTCATGTATTCTGTGTCCTGCACTTTGCTAACTTTTTCTATGTTATTGAACATATCTGTTCCCCAACCCTATGCCAAGGTACCATGGCTGGACATCACTGCTGCCTGCTGGGGTAAACACTCCCTGATTACTAAGTCTCTCTGTTAGTGCTCAGAAGACACCTTTCAAAGGCAGCTAGTTGTAGCGACCTTCTCATATTTGTCTGCTACTGTGTATTACACTTAGCAGAACAGACACTCAGAAAACAGTACTAACTTCTCTAGCTTACTATCATTAATGATATTTCGCAGTTCTAGTGTTCATATACAATACTTCTGGACAATCACTTAGAGTGGGACTTACATTGACACACTTGAAAAAGGATGAACGGCTTCTTATTCTTAAATTGAAGTCCTCATAGATGTTGTCAGCACAGCTTATATTGCACCCTCATTGATCTTGCCTTCAGAGTTTTGATTTGCAGGGGTACTGAGGCAGAAGCATGTATTTTTTTTTAATTGACTGAAATGGGAGTACAATTGTGCACAGTGATTAGAACAACATAGCTATGATAGGGTAAGAACCAAGAATTTGCTGAGAAATAGGTCTTAAATGAACTGTTGTTTCTAACAGAGCACCTACCTCCACATGGTAGTAAACTGTTTAATTGTCAGTAAGATTCTGCCCCCCCTCCAAACTAGCTTATTAACACCACATGAGTTTATTGTTTTATGCATGCTCCCTTACCTTGCAGTTCTGCTGATTAAACTCCTATCAATGTGGATATTTTCCTGTATATTGGGCAATATGAGGAAACTCTTATGTGGTCATATGAGTCATGCGGTCATATGACCCATAAAATACGAGGTCAGAAAGCTTAACTTGGATATTACACATTTACAAAAGCTGTTTGGGGTTCTTAAAGAAAAGCTTAAGGATGGATGACTACTGGACAAAAGCTTTTGCCTGCAATACTACTACCTTTTAACAAAAATACCATATTATCATAGGTGCAATTCAAGGACAAAACAGACAGTTATAGAATCCAGAGGAAGAAGACGAGGAATCAAGAAATGGAATACTCTAGTGAAATGTTTAATTAGCCAAGAAACCATCTATGTTAAAATAAATAAATAAATAACTCTCAGAAAGAACAAATACTAGCAACAGGAAGAGTTTTGATTAAATAATTATTAATTTATTTGGGGGCTAGATGCATATATTTGGACAAAATCTTGAGCATATATTTTGATATTTAATTGGTAGAATTTGAAATGTATTTTATTCGTAAATAACGTACACAGAAACATTCAGGAATCTTTCTCCTGATTCTCTAAAAGGACACATTGATCAGTCATCCTACAAATACTTAGTTCTAGGAAAACATATTATTAAAAAATTCTGCGTAGTTTGGTCATAAAGACACTGTAATGGTATGTGTCTTTAGTTTAATATGATTTGCTTGTAACATAGCCGTGCGTGAGTTTTCTATACAAAGTGGACAGGAAGTCACAGCAAAGGCATACAAGTAAAAGGTTTAGAAACCTGTTAGTAGGCTACACACATATACTTCTGTATGAATACTGACTACATCAGTTGCACTCTCTTAGTTAATGTGAATAAATAATGAGATCTTCTAAATCGACTTCCACCTGAGTCATGCCATTGGTTTCTCATTTCCTGATAAGTTAAACCAGGTTCTTGGTTTGAACACAACTGGCTTTCTTGTGCTATACTTGTTTTCCATGGAAAGCAAGGACATAGATTGAGGGACCCTAGTACAGACATAAGTATTAGGTATTACATTAGGGTATGGACAAGATTTGTGTTTGAACCAGAACCTCCAGAAGGTCTCTCAAATTTCCAGTGTAGCACTATAGCAAACTATTGCAAACTTTTCAAAATCAGGACTAGTTCCACAGAGACTTAGCATTATGATGCTGACTATTGGTAACAGCTAACATTCAGGAAACCAGCTTCCAAGGTCGAAGCTTTGACCTAGGTGTCCAACTTCCCTTAACCCACTATAGGAAGAATTAAGTGCCTCAGAATGGGGTTCACAACAGGTAGCAGGCTAAATGAAAGATAAAGTTATCATCTAAGCTGGTAAATAGGGAATGTTAGGAAAAGTAGTATTGGGCAATTCACCAGTCATACTTTTAAAGCTGGGTAGAAGGGAGGAGAAGAGGGCCTTCCGTTCTGTTAAATATTAGTGACTAAACTTTTGCAAAAGTATGGGAGATCTGGGTTCAGTGGTCTCCTGAAGAGTGTTTGAAGTTACATGTTCTAGGACAGTGCCCTAAATACTTGTTTTTTTGCAGAGATTGTGGGGAAGACAGAGTAAACTACGCAGTCATTGAAGGTAAGCTGCACCACTCTGCAAAAATGAAGTCAAGGTTCAGTAAAGGACCATGACTGTTGCCCAGAGATTAGTACCATGTAGTACTGCAGAAAGTAAATAAAAATACTTTCCAAAAGTCTACCATTACCTTTTTCTATTTTGTATTTAACTCAATTCCAGTATTCGATAATTAGACGTTGAGAAGGGAAATTGAAATAACCTCACTGCTGACATTTCACCTGAATTTGACAAAAAGAAACAGGTCTCCTGATTTTTGTGAACCTTACTTATGAGTATTCTGTGTTTTATAATTTTTGTTATATGAGATGCAAATGGTACCAGAAAATAGAAATTTCAGATGTCACCAAGATTTAGTTCCTGTTTTAAGCCTTCTAAACTTTTTAGCACTGTTTTGTTGCATTGCTGGCCTGTTTGCATATTTGCTAGAGAGTGAATGAAGTACTTCACACCTTTGGAAGAAGAAATTTTGACTGCTGTTGATCCTCCCTTTCAAGTTTCCCTTGATCAAACCAAAATTTGCATAAGTTGTTATCTTTCTTTTCCATTAACATTTCTGTGACTTTTTTTCTGAAGAATCAGAAGCATGAGGAGTATCAGAATCAGAAAGGAGTGTTTTTGTCTAGAAAGACATAGAGAAATTTAGGGATCTTCAGAGGACCTTGGAAACCCTTCATGGAACAAAGCTATTGAAAAATGGGTTCACTAGGTGCCCTAGCTGAGAATTTTATTTTTCTGTATCAGATTTTTTTCACTTAATTTTAGCAACTCAAAAATGAAACATCACCATAGTCCTAACCACAACCCTAACTCAATAGTCAATGAATGGACACGTACTTCCAGATTAAATGTCTGTACGCTTGAATACACTGGAAGATAGCACCGTAAGCATGTTTCACCTTCATTTCTCAGCCTGCTACCAGTCTTCACCATTTCAGCCAGCAGATATCTATGAAGATTTTGCTGGTACGTGCAGCCACTTGGCAGGTAGTTATCAAATGGTCCTGATGAGACCTATTCTTTTTCTAGACTGGGCTCTGGTTCTTTTAAAGGGAGTTGACCACTGTATGACAATCATTTTTAAGTTCAGTTTCTGTAAATCTTCACCTCTGTGCACAGGTGGCAGTCACAGTAGCCCTTGAACCAACCATAAAGGTGTTTAAAGTTGGGTTGATTTTTTTTAACTCTGCATCCATCTTTTTATTCATTTATATGCCAAAGACTAGAATGTGATAATTTCAGAATATTTCAGAAATATTTGGTTGTTCAGTATTACTCACAGGCCTAAAAATGCTAGTGTTTCTCACGGAGTTGGTAAAATAAATATGTAAGATTTTATTATTTAAATTTGACTGAATTTTTAAAATACTTCTTTTATATGTACAGTTATATTTGTGTCAACATAGAAATATATTTATGTATTGTAACACTCAAAAAGTACTAGGAAAGTACTGTTTAAAATGTAGATGCATACCTTCATTCAAGTTATAGACACATCCCTTAAAACGTTACCGCATTTCAGCTCAATTGTGAAAAATGTCTTTGTCGACTAAAATGTTTAACTTCAGTAAAGATTGTTGAAGGAAATGCATACTACTTCCAGTCGGAGCAAGCAAAGATCACACTTGCGATCCGTTGTGGTATATCAACTGATAGTGGTAACCTGTTAGGCTGTGGTAACTCATTTGTGTTTAAGCATTAGACCCTTCATACATTATATAGTGTGCACATGTTCTCTGATGCTTTTACATTTGTCTATCTATACATCTACATCCCCTTTCCATAGATATAACCTTAGATTTTTTTTTACTTCATATACTTCCACATAGCTGATAAATAATTTTAAGAGCTACAAAACTATGTTGTTTGTTCTGCATTCCAAATCACTATCTCTAGGGCACAGTGTAATATTCCATTTTTTTCAATGCTTTCTTATCATTAAAATTTTTAAAAATCAATGTACTGTTTACAAACATAATTTTATAGCCTTTATTGTCTTAGTATTTCATGTTCGGTATTCCATGGTTTCATACTTTGGAAAAAATTTTCCCTCTCCTGAGGCCTAGGATGGGAAAGGTTTAGCTCTGCACTAATAAAAGTTTTCCTGTATCAAAAATTGTTCATTATTTTCAAGTCTAGTATTTCATGGCTGTATAGGGTTAGAAATTGGAACTCACTAGTATCTATTAGGACAATCCTCTGAGGACACTATCGATGAAGAATGGAAAACATTGCACCAAACACACAAGAACACTATATAAAACTCACATATGGGAAGGACAGATACAGACACAGAATGGTTGGGATTGGAAGGGACCTCTGGAGGTCATCTGGTCCAACCCTCTTGCTCAAGCAGGGCTGCCTAGAGCCAGTTGCCCAGGACCGTGTCCAGGCAGCTTTTGAATAGCTCCAAGGAGGGAGACTCCACAACCTCCCTGGGCAACTTGTGCCTGTGCTTGGTCATGCTTACAGTGAAAAAGAGTTTCCTGATGTTCAGAGGGAACCTCTTGTGTTTCAGTGTGTGCCCATTGCCTCTTGTCCTGTCACTGTGCACCACTGAAAAGAGCCTGGCTCTGTCTTCTTTACAGCCTCCCTTCAAGTATTTATAGGCATTGATAAGACCCCCCTGAGCCTTCTCTTCTCCAGGCTGAACAGTCCCAGCTCATAGGAGAGATGCTCCAGTCCCGTAATCATCTTTGTGGCCCTTTGTTGGACTGTCTCCAGTATGTCCATGTCCCTCTTGTGCTGGGGAGCCCAGAACTGGACACAGTACTCCAACTGTGGCCTCACCAGCGCTGAATAAAAGCGAAGGATCACCTCCCTTGACCTGCTGGCAATCCTTTGCCCAATTCAGCCAAGCACACGGTTCCCCTTTTTTGCTGCCAGGGCACATTGCTGGCTTAAGTTCAACTTAGCGTCCACCAGGACCCCCAGGGCCTTTTCTGCAGAACTGGTTTCCACATGTTCAGCCACCAGCATATATTGGTGGATGTGGTTATTTCTCCCTCAGTGCAGGACTTTGTACTTCCCCTGGTTGGACTTCATGAGTTTCCTGTCATCCCATTTCTCCAGCATGTCAAGGTCCCTCTGGATGGCAGCATGACTCTCTGGCGTATCAGCCGCTCCTCCCAGTTTTGTGTCATCAGCAAAATTGCTGGGGGTACGCTCTGCCCCATCATCCAGATCAATAATGAAGATGTTTAACAAGATCTTTGCAGCAGTTCTTCAAAACATATGCCTAACAGAAGCCCCCATGCCAAATTTATGACAAATCCTGTTTGATGGAAACTTCTCATTAAATACTCTGAAAATAAAAAAATGAGAAGGTATTTTCCAGAATTTGTTAGAAATCTTGTGCAGCAGAACTAATATTCCTACCTGGAGCAAAATTTGCCAATGCTACCATTATTTTGATGCAATAATTCAAAAGTATTAGGCTCCTACCAATACAAGGTTATTACTCAGTTTCAGATAAACCTTTCACATGGTACAACCTCAGATTAACCACTAGAAGGTGGAAGCCCTTCCAAAAAAACCCCACCTAATTGAAGTTTGACATATACAGACTTCATACTTCAACCTGATTCGTCAACATAAACTACAGGGTGAGAATTTAAATAAATAGTGTAATTCTAGCTCAGTACACATCAGACGGAAATGAATTCTATTTTGATGCTTTCTTAATTTTTCCTTTTTTTTTTTTTAATTTAGTAGTTTGCATGGAAAACTAAGGCTTTACCAGACTTACATCTTGCATAGTAAGCATAGATGCTCCTACAAAATAGACAATAACAAACAAGATAATAATTGTCTTGACTTTGCATGCAGAAGATATCTGACAGCATTTAGCTTTTTATTTTCTTATGTTTCCTTTCTTTTTTTCTATGACACCGCAAACTGCAATATTACAGAACCTTTTTACCTTTCATTTTGTTTGTGTGTACAGCATAAACCACATTTAACACAATAATTATTTATTAGGTATTTGTTATAATCATTTTAGAAACCAGAATGACTTTCCTCCCCACTATTTTCTATCTAGTCACTGGATTCTCCAGGGATATAGGCTGACCAGTAATGTAAATAGTAAGTGGGGATTGTTTAAGGAAACTTTATTATATGCCCCAAATTCACACTCCTACAATCACAAAAGACAGATTTATTAGTTTAGAAGGCACCTTGGCTAGGTATGAAAAGCACGGAAATTAATGACAGGAGACAGGAGACTGCAAACAGCTGATGAATAAAGATAAATATAAAAAAAAAAATCTCAGGATTTTGAAAATACGGTTAACTCAGGGGAAAAAAAAAACAGCTCTGATATTCTTTTGTTAATTGAGAAGGAATATAAGATCTGTCATGACGCAGATGGCTGCAAATATTAAAACATCTTTGGTTTCTGTCTGAAGAGGAGCTGAATAAGGCTGTGGTTTTCTGAGTACCCAGGTGGCAGTTATGTGGCGAACTTGCCTTCATCTCTCTTGCATATTTTTTCGTTGAGCTTCTTCCATGTGCTGTTCAGACACTGATGGTTCTGCAACCACAAGATGAACCAGATAAAGGAGTTTGCTTGGAGTTTTTTGGGGGGGTGGGGGTGGGAGGGAAATGCAGGGGGATTTTTCAGTTGGATCGTCTTCCATATACGATCCAAACTTTATTTTGTGTTTTGTGTCAAAATCAAGTTTACTGAAATATCCTCTAAATAAGAGCTTTTGGTCAGGAAGGGTGCTTGACATCTTGTCAAGCATCTGACACCTTGTCAAATCATCACTGAAAAGCTATCAGAAATACGTTCAGGGATCATCAGCGTTAATTGTGTTCCAACTAGTTGTCCATCCATATGAGAGAATGTTTTTCATACCTCAGGTAAGTATGAAGGAAGCATCAGTGTGAGGAAAGTAGCAAGCAGACAAAAAGATCTATTTCAGAAAAATCTCCCTGCAGTTTGGTGGGAAGGTGAGGAATCATCAGTAGACATAAAAAGGACTTCCAGTGAGAAAGAGCAAGGAAAATTCTTTTCAGCCCATCAAGAAGACCTTTTTTTGACTATGCACAGTTGGTGTGGGATGCATCAAATACAGTAACAGTGAGCTGAGAGATCAAATACGATAAATTTGCAAATATAACCTAATGGAGGATTTGTAGTGAAGTTGCAAAAGGATCTGGTTTTGTACATTGTCAGTGGTCTGGAAGAAGACAAAATAAATGCTGATAAAGTGTGTAGAGGAAAAAAAAATGCTGAAGTGATAAATGGCAAATTCAGGGTTTTTTTGCTGACTGATTTAAATCTTACAGAAAGGCGGATATGTTTGAACCACTTTTTTTTTTTCCTCCAAACTGCAGGGTTTTGTGAGTTTTGGTTGAGATCTCAAAAAATATCATGCTTACAGGGTGAGAGGCCAATTTTAGAAAATGATAGCAAAAAGGACTTAGGAATCATGCTGAATAATAAACTTAGTATGTACTTTCATTAGGATACAGTACTGGCAAGGTTTTTGGACTATAACTATGGAATTTTTAACAGAGATACAGAGATGTTACTACTTTTTGCATAAAGACAGAGGATGCTGTTACTTCAATATTGTTGTTTAGTGATTGCCTGATACTTTGAAAAACAGTACAGCAAATGTTGATGGTTTCAGAAGAGTTATTGGCAAGATCTGATGCCAGAAAGCTAACTCACAGCGAGACACAGGAAAATCTGAGTGCATTTGTCCTTGTAAAAATATAAGAAGAGTTTATTTTCACACAATCTCTAGCAACTACAGAAGTAGAAAATTAATGATACTAGAGGTACTCTTAATCTGACAGAAGACAATGAGTTTCAAAGATGAGGTCAAGAGAGAAAGGTAGAAAAATTTGTACCAGAAAGAAGGCATTTTCTTTTAACAGTGCGTGTTACTGACTACTGGACCGGCCTATCAGGAGACATAGCAGATTCTTCATGCACCTTAAGTGTTTAGTTCTAAATCAAATGTATTTCTAAATAATAAACATCAGCTAAATGAGAAGCTATAGCACAGAAAAAATACTTGATGAAATTCTCTGTTCTGTGTAGAACAGGTAGAATTGCCATTCTCAACTTAAAAATATTAGTTTGTGATTTTGAGTATGAAGAATCATATTTTACACTTATTAGCCATAACTGGACATGTTTTAAATACTCATGAGCAGATTTTCTTTTTTTTTTGAAGGCTATTGTAAGCAAGTTCAAACCACCTTCAGGGATAAATGAATACCACATGCTGTCTCAGATCCTAACAAGTTTTCACTTCTGAAGAATAAACAATAAATGGGCATTAGTCTTAAAATTTATTTTTTTAAACTCTCTGTCACATAGCTCTCTGTGTTCTTTGAACAAAGGGAATTCAGTGAGTTAGATTTCAAAAGAACTCAAAGATATGACATCTCAAAGAAATGACCAAATAACTTGGAACTTGTCTCTCTCTGTCCAAAAAAAAAAAAAAAAAGGAAGTGCTTGTTGAGGGACATTTGCCACACAGTTTTGTTGGAGAAATAGTGGAACCACTACCTAGAAAACAGCTGAGCCCAGAAGAGGCTTTAGGAGATACCTAGATATTTGTCTTAGGAAGTGGTCATAAAAAACAGAGGTAATTCTGAATTCTTAGAAACTCTGTGATGTTGAGGTTCCAGGTTTGAAGAGAAGATCTGAAGAGGTCTCCCATAGGAAAGATGTCCATCCTTTCTCCAAAAAATCAATTATTGAACTTAGGGAAACAATGGGAGAGTCATTTCTGGTTGTCTTTAAACTTGCTTTCTTCTCTAAGTTGCGTACAAATTAGCCATGTGGGATAGCTAATTCGATGGCTGGTTGACTTTCCTTTAACGTCATCCTTTTTAGCAGGAACTTGATCTTAACTATGAAGTTGTGAAATGGCAAATCTTTTAGCAGAGGTGTAACGTTTACGTATTTGGTTAATATTTTCACTTTTATGTTTCATAAATAGTGAAATAGGACACTTACACTTGTTTTAAAGAAAAGTAATATCAATATTTAAAAAAGCAAGAAGAATAAATAAAACCAGTGCTTCTAAATATTTAATCACTGAACATTTAGAGAAATAAAAATTATTTCTTATCTAATGAGCTCCACAGCTGGGACATTCAAAGTCTTATTTACACTCACAGTAACTGAAGAGTTTGATTAGGAGCAAAGTTAAACATGACAATGAAATACCTGCAACTATGCTTATATATGTGCTTATTTAGAGGCTCTATTCTCTTTGACATATGTAGCTTTTATATATTGTGCTGTTATATGATGTTGACTGGACACGTTGTTGACTACCAAGCCACTAAAAGTGAACAACATTGACATCCTTATAACTGAACTCACAAATACCTAGATTAAACTAAACACAAGTAAAACCAGACATTTGAAAATGATTGACCAGCTGACGGAAGAGCTGCCTTTGTCACAGAGAGATGATAAAAAGGACCTAAGAAACAGGAATTCCCAAAGACTACTACAAACATTATGTCTAGAAATTCAAAAGCTCAAGGACAAAATTGTCTGTCTTCAAAATGAGGTGATTTTTTTTTTTTTTTTGGAAAACCAGAAGCCTGTATTGTTATTTTTAACCATATTTAATTAATGCTTTATCTTATGTATCATACATATCAGAATATCTCCTGTACTTTTTAAAGATTTCTGAACAAGAGAATGTTGTTTTTCAACTTCAGTCTGATTTGACAGATACTAATCCAATCTTTACATCTCATGTAAAGTTTTATGCACTTGAATCTCTAGGAAAGATAAGTAAATATATTGCAGAATCTCAGAAATTAACTAGCTCAACCAGAATTAAATAAAATTAATCAAGTAGCTATATAGACTTTTTGGAGTTAGAATAATAGCACTATTATCTAATTGTGTCTTTACAGGTAATGAAGATATAACTCTGCTTTTTAGGATTACAAATGAGAAATTTCTTTTACATATAAATTTAATAAATCTTTTCAAATATTTCTGTTCACTGGAAATAAAATACAAATCACAGGTAGCGACATGTTCAGCATTTGAAATCTGGAAATGAAGCTATAATTTATGTTTCTTAAATGATAGATAACTGAATCAGGACATCTGGTATAAAGTACAATAATTTCTAATTTAAAACATGAGCTGGTGATGTTGAAAAATCAATACAATGAAAAATCCTCCAGAGTTGAAGAATGTGAGCAGATCGTACAGGAACAAAAAGCTGAAGCTGCTAATATACTTGACCAACAGGGAAAAAAAAAAAAAAATCTGTTCTTGAAATTGAAAAACTAGAGAAGACCTTACAGTCACTGCATCTGGATGTAATAGCTTCCCAGCAGAAACACAAAGTGGAACTTGCTCAGCTAGAACAGCAGATAACACAGCTTGAAAGAGACCTTACAGATGCCAGGAAACTTTATAGTCAAAAACATCAGGTATGCTTTTGCTATGAGAACGAGCAAAACAGCTATCTCTTTAGAAATCACATTGCAAAATAGAATGTGAAGGAGATGGGCATGCACTGCTTCATACATATTTGTTATGAATTCTAGAGAAAAAAATACTTTATCACAAATTTTGTAAGTACATATTTCTCTGGTGTTTGTCTCTAAATTCAAGATATGTTAGAGTTTGTGATAGCAATGGTGTCAAAATGCATACTGATAAAAATAAAATGAATGCAGTAATATGGCTTCTTCTGTTATATTTGTAGATATTTTTATAAATGCATTTGCCAGTTTTAACTGCAAATCCCATTCATACTCATTTTCAATGTCAGAAATCTACCTTGTCATACTTTTTCTTGGCATAAAAGGTACATAGGCCTAGGAGTTTTATTTACTCTTTTTACCTTTTTCTGTGAGTGCTTCCAGCACAAAAAATGTTCATAAAGTGAAAAGGTTTGGGCTTTATTAATAGCATAACATCTGTATCACTAAAATACACAATGAGCAGAAATAATTTGTACTTATTTGGGAGCTTTGCCAAATACATGATTTCAATTAGCAATGACAGCATTTAGGATATTTTAATTGTTTCCGTCCTTTTTAATTTTTTTTTTTTTACTAGTATACTGAAAATAATAAAAATCAACATCCCCCAGATTTTCTGAGTGGGTTTCAGAAAGAGGTGTACAAGGTATAGGCTGTTTGCAGACAGCTTAGAAATCAGCTAATGAGGAAGAAGTGATGATTGTTTAATTTCTAATTTTTTTTGTTAAACAAAAAAGAACAACAGAAGGGAATTAACCCCCCAACAATCTCTTCCTTGTAATTAGAACCTTTTTATTATTTACTGAATAAACAGAAAGAAATGGAAACATATTACCGTGGCAGGATATTATATGCTGTCTATTAAGTTTTACACACCTGAAAAAATATGTTAATACAAATAATTGTTGTCATGTTAACATCACCAGTTTCAGGCTGTCTGAAACAATTTTACATTCTCAATAAAGAATGTTTAACATTTGAACCAAAAACAGTACAGCACGAATAATTAAAGGCTTAAGTTAAATACATAGACAGTCATTTAAATTTAGATCTGCAATAACATTTACTATTATTCTCTAAGGCTTTGACTGTGCTTGACAGAAACAAAGTACTCTGGGATTAATTTCAAGAAATGGTGCCAACTGTGCGCAATTTGCTGTAATTAAGACATGAAAGAGTACTAAATATTCAGATTAATAGAAGCATGATGGAGCATGATAGAGAATCAAGGTGTGGCATCAAGCCAATAAAGCGCAGTCACTCATGAATACTCTATAGTGATTGATATGAAACTTATACCTATAAACTTGCAGCATGTACTTAAGAACTGTGCAGATAAAAATTAAAACCATAGCACTGTATCTTAAGGGAAAGGGCTCTTCTGAATCCAAGGACCAAGTTGTATGTGGCATCTTCAAACAATAACAAACCAGAGTCTAAATACCATAGTTTTACACAGATAAGAAGTTTAAACAATGAGGAAAAAAAAGTAGCATGGTAGCTTTTTTCCTATGGCTTTGGGATATCCCTATGGCCACATTAACCTACAGCATTTGCCTGAGTGCCAAGTGAAAGAGCTCTGTAGCAGTTGACACCAAGAGGTTAAATATCCCCCCTCCTTTTTTTTTTTTATTCCTCAAACCTTTTCCCTTTTTTTTTAAAGGAAAAGCATTCATTTAGATCAAACTGCATTTCCCGCTTTTCTCTCAGAATTACATGGAATATTTCTTCTTGCCTTTGAACTTATAAGTATTGATTAATGATGTATTTATTGTAATACTGAATCTCTTCTTCAACAGACTTTTTTAAATTAAAGTCCTTGTAACTTTTTGATCCTAGAGGAGATGTGGGTACTTGACCCAGTTGCTAATGAGGTGCTGTATAATCTCACGTATCCTATAGCTCAAAATAGCAGGATGCAGTATAAAAAGTACATCATAAAAGGCACTATTGGAATGCTTTTTGTCTTCACAGGCAATACGCAAAAGAGATGACCTTCTGAAAAAGTCGGAAGCTGGTTTCCTGCAGGCAAGGGAAGATATCAAAGCAAAAGTGGCTGAGGTGGAGCACCTTGACAGTGTGGTCAAGAAACTGAAAGCCAGTATCCAGGACACACAGAAAGAAAAGAATCAGACGGAGACAGAAACCACCATACTGAGAACGGAGATTCAGCAGCTAAATCAGTAACTGCAGGGTGTGCATAAGCAGTGCAGAAAGACAGGTAATAATGTACAAAAATAGTAATATTACAGAAATGTGAATTTGGTACAGTCTAATGGAACAGAATTTTCAATCATATGGGCATATGATTGTTGTAATCAAATGAATATAAAAGGTTCCCTGTTCTGCTTTAGGGTAAATTTACAGCTATAGACTGCGACTTCATCAAAACACAACTGATTTTTTTTTTTTATTTCTATTTCTGTTCTATAATCTTTGTATTAATTTGCTGAAACATCTATTTCTGTCCCAGAACACCTGCTCATTCACTGGCAATGCAAAGTGTAATTCGAACTTAACAAGTTTGATATCATTGTTAATATTTTAGGTGACTTTTTAAACTGATATGATTAATCCCCGATATAGATAAGCTAACAGCTTTAGCAGTAGCGCGCTAATGTATATAGATTTTTTCCGAGAGAATAGTGTCCACAAAAGCAAAATAAGATACAAAAAACAAGCAATCATTCAATTATGGAGAATAAACTGCTTTAAATAATTTTTGGTTGGTACTTTTGGCTTTTACACTGAACATCTGTGCTAGAACTAGTTTTCAAAATAAGCAAATGCAACAAGGAAATTGCATTATTAATATTTTGAAGTCACAGTATAGTAGAGCTTGAAATATACTACTTTTACCAAATAAAATATTAATGAAGTCATTTGGAACATAATAGACAGCCTGTGTCAACCCCTTAATTTTCTCTTCCACTATTCACAACATTGCCAGATACGTGTTTCTGGATAAAACCCCCTAGAGGTCTGCTGCAAATTCTTTTTCAATACAACCAGATCATTGCAGATAATTGTATTACACAGGGTATTGATCCAAAATCGTTGTGCACCGGAAACATCTGAAAAAACATGATTATAGCTTTCTGTTTATTGTTCGTACATCATATAAGCAGGCTTTTGTGTGAATCACCTGTAAGAAAGGCAAGGTGGAAACATCAGAGAAATTACCTCTTTACAAGAATCTATTGATCACTTTAAATCAAAGAAGTATGTTTGACATAAGATTACCTGCCAGTTTGAACATTAGGTACACTATGTTATAGCCTGGGGCAGTTGTAAGTCTGACAAAGGGATTGTAAATAAAGCATGCAGCTGCTAGCGCCTCTGGCTTGGGATCAACCAAGGCTCAAGTCCAAGGCATAGGTAAACTTAAAATAATTTAACCCTTTTTTACCAGGACATTGTGAGTTAAAACGGACTATTAAAAATAGTGACTATATAACCTTTTGTATGTTTAAATAGGTATGCCAATTACAAAATATGCATTGTTGGATCTGTTTACAAATCAAAACTGATATAAATAAAATAAATTTTGGAAGATAATTCCATCTCCAGGCAACAGATCACAGCTCTAAACTAATTCTAAGAACTTTTAAAGCATTGCTAAAGATCCATTTCTGGATAATAAAGACAATGCTATTTCAAATAAAATTGACAGTGACTTAATAAGTCCTGAAATTTGAATAAACTTCGTTTGACATACAAAGGATTGTCTTCTACATAAAAAAAAATCAACAGCTGAAAAACTTTAAATAGAAGAGGTAAGTCTTACATATAAAATATTTACCCTTCTTTTGATTTCAAACCCAGATTGAATACTAGAAGCCCACAGATAATTAATATTATTCAAATAAGTAGTCATATTGATTTCAATGAGACCACCTACCACAGGAAAGTTATGCAGAAGTATATTGCAGAAATGGGTGCAAAATGCACTGACAAACAGAATTTTGTTATATATTATATTTCTTACTGAATGATGGCAGCTTAGGCTTGTCTATACCAAAATTGCTCATTTTTTAGATGTGAAAGAAAACCTGTTATAAGTTGTTTATTATACTGTACTTTTTTTTAACATGTGTTGACATTAATAACCATTTAACTCATTAGTTCACAGATTTGTTTGATACTTAGTAAAGATGAGCTGTGGGTGATATGTACTGCTTGTTAAACACTTAACTGTTAATGTTAGCTGTGTACCTTCCTGAGGCACAAATTTAAACAGTTTATACACAGTACTTTTTACTTACAGAAATGGTGACTGTTGTCGTGTTTTGTGAGAAGTGGGGTTCTGTTACTGTCAATGAGAAAAGAAGAAAGCAATTTTTTGTGTAAAGAAATTGATCTTCTGGATATTCTGAATTCATAAAGGTAGATATGATAGCTGAATTTAGATCCTGTGCATATGGTGAACGTTGTCGGACATTAAAGACAATAAATGCAGAATCATGTTAACAGAGCAAAAATGTTTTTCTTTAAATGATTCTATCCATCTAAGCCTGGAAAATACTGTTTTCCAACTTCATTGAAGCCTGGTGTAATTACCACTCTTTAATAGTATACTATAGCACATTAAAAAAAAGGCTTTTTTATTTATGATCATGTGAGCTCCTCTGTTATGATACTTACTGAACTGCTATCACTAAAAGCTTCTTCATTTCTTAAATTTTCTGGTGTCAAATTTCAAAATAATTTGAATACTACACAATGAAGGGAATCCGTGCTATAAAATACTTGTTGTGAAGCTCTTGTTTTAATGATTACTTTTATTCCATGATATCTTAAACTTGGTAACTAAATGTGCCTGTATGCCTGAAGCCATATATTTATGAAAGAGTATAAAAACAAATACATGTGTGTGGATTTGTGTCTGCGCAGGTACACATACATCCGCACATCCGCACAAGCTCATGCATGCACATACTAAGGGTCAAATATTTAAATTAAAACCTATGTACATATATCTTTTAGGAAAATGGTCAACAAAGAACAAAGGAAAAATGTCTTTGTCTTAAATCACTTATTTTTCTGAGAGAGCTGGCAGTGTACAGCTATGGTTTCTTTTGGTCTAAGGAAAGATTGCCATCTATTGGATGACCTTGGAAAAGAACGGGTTTTTACTATGTATGTGCTCTGTAATTCATGAAAAATCGTAATGAAATTGAAGACTCTGAGCTTAAATTGTGTACGTTACGATGGTGAAATGGTAGAAAAGCTGCTTTCTTTTCAAAACTGTGATTTTGAATTCTAGATTGACTTACATTGCAAAATACAAAGGTAATAGGTGTTTGCTTTAGAGTGAACTAAATACTGAATGTGTGTATATACAGTAAGATTTGGTATCAGTTTAAATGTTTGCAGAATATTGAATCCAAGTTTCTTTTTTTAAGTTTACTGGAATACAATGAAAGAGACTTAAGCTAGCTATTAATATATTTATAGTATATTTTCCTCTCAAGATTTGGGAACTGAATGATGCTCTTCTCCTGAAAACAATATTTGCCCAGCTCTTACAGAGGGTTGCACTGCATTACATTTAAAACAAAAATATCACTCGGCTTGGGTTTAAAATGTAATGCTTTCTTTTTTTTTTTTTTTTTTTTTTATCTTTCAGCCCAAGAACTTGCCAGTCAAGATGAAAAACTTCTTCTAATGGAATCCAGCTTGAAAGCAACTCAAGAGCAGCTAAGTGAGCAAATAGCAGAAACAGTTCGCCAAGAACAGAACAGTAGAAAATCACAGACAGAGCTGAAGACCCTGAGAGAACGTATTATAACTTCTGAAGAAGAAATTAGTGATTACAAGTGAGTTACTGCTTTTTCAGTATTCGAGAAAGAGAAGACATTAAAGTCAACAGTAAATCCTTTTAATATGTACTGTATTAATCATTTCTCTCAGGTAAGATGTAGTGTAAATGTGTTCTATAACTATTGAATAAACTATTAAATCTAAATGATTGATTAATGTACATTTTAAAATATATTCTACACTTAAAAAATTGAATGTTGAAAAAATACTATTATTAGTGGTCTGTTTTACTTTTGAAATTAAAAAAAAATCTGTAGTGTTGAAGTACAACAGTATGTGTAATTATTTATTACCTATCTATTAATGGTATTCTCATCTTCCTCTTTTTAGAGACCAAAGGTTACATATGGGTCTTATTGTCTTTCTTTTTTGTTAAAGAAGCTGCCTCTAAGCAAGACACTACCAAATTAAAGGAAATTTGGTGTTTGAACTTTTAGTCACAACAGCAAGGCACATATGAGGTTGCTAACATAAACGAAAAAAAATGCATACTGTATACTTTAGAAAAGTTTACAGTGAAAAAAGTGCTTCTGCTCTTATCAGCCAAATTTAGTATCTATTAGATTGAATGCTAACTCCCGGAATTTAACTAAAAAGTACCAGTGTTCAACAATTAGCTTTTATAAATTAGCTTAATGTTAACTATATTTTTATATTAAGCCACAAACTGATTAATTATTCAGATTTTTCAAGATTTAGAGTATGGTAAAAATTACTCACTTCAGTTGATTCTTTTTGCATGCAAACAGTTACTCTCTTCTTACTAAAGTTATATTATATTAAGCAATCATTAAGTATACAGACAGAATCCCAAGCTGTTTTGTAATATCACAGAGCACGATGAATACTTTATACAAGATAGCTTGGCTGCAAATAGAAGTCCATTCATTTGGTGATGGAATGAACATTTAAAGCTAAATGTTTTATCTCAGATTTGTGGCAAGCATCAAAGACTATCTCAACAAATCTCCTCTGGAACAAGGTTTGCTAAGTTCAGATGCAGTAAACATCTTGCGTCTAAAATCAAAATATGATAATGTATGCTCAGTGTAAATTACTTTTAGACTGGAACTTCATCCTTTCTGTAGTTCAAATGTTTTAAGTTAATTTTTCTGCTGAAGACTGGGAAAAGCTTCATGGAAAAAACATGTCTTCAGTAATGTGTCTTCATTTCTTTAAATAAAATAACTTGGTGGTTTTCAACCTGTAGTTATATCTCTAAAGACATTACTAGTACTTCTCTAGGGAGAACAGTGTCACTGATTTACTTTCCTAACTGATCTTGAATCTTTTGCCACAGTGGGTTTTCTTAACCATTTCAAGTGATTCCTCAGTAGCCAAAATGCCATGTTATGCCAATTCTTGTAGATACTGCTTTGAAAATAAAAAGGTTACAAACTTCTAGGACTACTGGTTGTGGTAACTTAGTGTGAGATAGTGGTAGGGGCGGGGGGACTGAAACTCCCAGCTGTAACTGATCGATTGTGTGATGAAATACAGCTTTTGAGAGAGCAGGAATCTGCAAAAGTTCAGTGAAATGAATTTCCCTAATGTTGAAATGGAAGGCCAAATGATAATCATTAGAAGACTTTCAGAGGGACTTTTTTTATAGTTTCATATTATATTTTGTGTGAACAAATAAAACTTGAATGAATCTGTTAACATGCAAAAATTATTAACTAACCTACCTTTTTCTGTTCTATTTTCTACATTTGTTCAGTGACTTTGGAAGTTTGCCACTTTAGTACATGAGCATAATAAACTTTGAGTTAGGGGAATCTTTTCTTAGCTCTATAGATTATCAAAATTATTTTTTATTGACTGTTAGGTTAATTTTTAACCTTAAATTTGCGATACCACTGCTTTTTAAAAGTACTCTGACTTATTACTGCAGGATCACAGTCAGCAAAGTATTTGTTGAATCTGGAAAATTAAAACTGAAGATTTAAAACAATAGTTTTAATAAACTTGAACTGATAAAGCTAAAAACTGAACAACAAAGTTGGAGATTTTAAATATTGAAATTCCCCTTTAAAACAACATCTTACTCTGTACCTGAAAACAGTCACACTGTGCCAGTCGGTATCTGCTCTGTTCTGTTCCTTGGGAGACAGAAAGAACAATGGATCTCTGTCCCTTGGGTCTTCTGGGACAGGGAATGTCATAAGGGTTATGTTCAGTCACTATGAAGGGTACCGCATGTGTTGTAAAGTAGCATCCCTTTGGTGCTGACTTATTCAAAGTCATACAGTCCTGGACTTTACCTGCCTTACTACTTCCTTAGTGAATCTGGCAAGTAAAGCTGGTATCAAGGCGAGAGCATAGGACCATACAAAGAAAAATGCAGCGCAGCATAAATTGGTCAGTTAAAACTACACGGAGAGCTGATATTCTGCTACAGCTGTTGTGGGGCCTTTGAGGGGAAAAGTCCATTTCTATATGCTTTTATTTCCTTGTTGTGAAATTGTACATTAAAAGTTATTTTTCCTGGAAGTGGTGAAAAAAGAAAATGGTTGACCAGGATTTAAAAACAATAAAAGGTTCATTATATTCATTATTTTACCAGAAGAGAAATATTTAGTTTTAAAATAGAATAAAAATATTTTCTGCTAATTTCACAGGATGGCCAAAATACATGTATTTCAGAGGGAAACAACTGAAAGATTTTAGAAGTCACAAGCTTTGTTTGTTGTATACTTATCCTCGATGAAATAAACCTAAAGTAACCCCCCCGCCCCAATATAAGCCTGTTACACTTGAAAGATTTGTTCGGAATGTCCAGTGGGAAGCTGGAAATCGTAATAATTTGTAGTATCGATTGTGTGAAGCTATGCAGCTGGGGCCTCTAGTGAATAGACAGGAATAGACATTTTATTGATTAACTTTTACAGTCATATTTTCAGGACTCTGCTGCAACATAATTTTCACTTCTCAGCTTTGTGCTGCTGCATCATGAAACTTGGATTCTTCTCTCTTAACATTTACCCACCTGAGGGAGAGAGTACGGACTTGTCTTTTAAGCTGTGCTCTGCAGAAATGCATAATATTTGGCGCAGTGAATTCTTCTAAATTTCCCCTATGCTGTCACAATAAAATGAAAAATCTTCACAAGTGATGTTAGTAAGTATTGCATAAGTTGAACCCTCCCCCCACTTATACTAGATGCTATTGTGTAATGCCTTCTAGTAATTCTTATCCTCCTTTACTTTTTCATTTTTATTTTCTAAGTGGCTAAGATTGTCGCAAAAGCAACCCCCCTCCTTAAACCCACAAATTCCAAAAGTGCTTAAAGGAATTTGCCCCGTAATGAAATAGGTGCTTTTATTAGTTAGTGGAATTTTAAAAGGAGAAGACAGAATGCTCCCCTGAAAATCTGAAATGAATTAGCAGTAAAAATTGATTTGTTTTCAGGAGTGACATCCTGCATTAACTAAAATTCTATATAAAAATACTGAGAGGGCAGGATTTCAGTACAATTACTATTGTATTTTTACTATTGTACTAAAAAATATATGTATACGTACTGAAATCTTAAATATGCAGATCTTAGAAACGATTATTTTGCATTTCTGAAATTATTCATTTCCAGAAAAGAACGCAAATGGCATTGTGCCATTGTGCAAGGAACTGTTGCATATTTGCTGCTTTTTTCAGTTTAGGTTACTTTCTACATTAGATGCCTAAGCCATTTCTTTCATGCACATATACAATTACCAGTGAAAATCCCGATCTGTTTTTCTTCATTTAGTGACTGTTTATTATTAGTTACTTTATGTGCTGACTTTCACTTGGACCATGTTTTTAACATAAGTTTAACAATGACTTTCACAAAATAGGCCAAATATTCATCACCATCATCACTGGTGCTAATATGATTTAAAACTCTGTCATCTTATTATTTTTTCTAAGTTATGTTAATATTAACGTCTTCTAATTATACAAATGTTTAAGATATTTGTGGTCATGTCCCCTTTTGTCCTTCCCCTCTCATCAGAGACATCATGGTGTGCACCATATGGAGCTACAACTGAGGCAGAAATGCTCCCAGCCATTACAAAAGGTTCACTTTGCTTACCATTGTCAAACTTATGACTGAATAATTCCTATTTTTTCTTAAAAAATCAGGAAAAATGTGGAGAACTTTAAGGTAAGAATAACAGCATCAAAGAAAGAGGAAGAATAGCAGCTTCTCAAGGCCTCAGTGTCTGCTGGACCCAGAAAAACCTGGAATAAGCAGAAATAGTCTCAATCAGGTGAAGAACTAGAAAATTTGAAGAAGTGGGTAAGTTTCTTTTGATGCATGGGAAAATAATGTATTATCTAGCAAACTGGGTAAAGTAGTATCAGAGCTTAATGGTATTCTAGGCCTCAGTCTTTCAAAAATATATGAATGTCAGCAGTTTCACGAAACCAATTGCCCTATAAACATGTGAAAAGCTGTTCACAAGTTTGCAAGACTGAAGATGAAAACTGTTTTAATATTAAGTATTGCTCATGATTTTATTTTGTAGTTGTGATGCTTTATTATAGAAGTAGTGAATTATGATGTAAACATTACAGGAAATCAGTGACGTGACTGACTCTGTATTTTAATTCTGATTAATGTAATGGAAATCCAAATGAATGTTTGTGTGTGTGTGTGTGTGTGATTTAGTTAAAGAAAAGAGAAATGGTATTCCCTTTTCTGAACATTTGTGGAGATGTTTAAATGAGATCAAAGTAGTAATTCAGTAAGTTTTGTATGTTCTAGGTAGATAATCCCTAAGTGCTCAGGACTCCGTGAACAGCATGTTAACTGCATTGTTAGATTTTATATTTAGTTTCTTTTTCCTTTTCTATTTTGACATATCCATGCTAAGGCTTCTCACAGCTGTGATAACGCCCTAATTAAGCACAGTAAACTTTAAAATTTGTAAGAAGTTAAAAAACTTGAAATATTTTAAATGTTTATCTATATTAAATAAATTAGATACCATATATAACAACATGTTTCTCAGAGAGTGCAATTTTTTACACTGCACAAATTCAGGACTAGTTATAGTTCTTGAATTTGATCGGAGAATTCTAAGATTTACTGTGACATAGCTGAAGGCCAGTTGGCTCCATTACTTTATCTGTTTCTCTCAGAGAAATTGAAAATCTGAAAAATTTTGATAAGCTTGTACTGTTTAGTTTGATTTTAATGCAGAGGACATAAAACTGTAAACATAAAACTATAAAGCTATAGTTAAGAAGTCCACGAACCCTTTGTTTTTAAATATTACTGGAAAAATGAAGACCTGAAGTAAGTGAAAATTTGTGTTTATTGACTGTCACAGTACCTGTGACACAAATACTTAAATAAATAAATTAAATAATAACAATAATATAGAAGATGACTGTCCAGTTATAGGATATGATCCTATATATTTGTGTTTTCCCAGACACTATAGTTACTACTGGGAAAAGCTGAATTGATTGCAACGGAAATCTACCTGACAGTAAGCATTTGCAGTGGCAGGCAAAATTATTTAAGAAAAGAGAATATAAAATTAAGAAAGACAGATGGACTCATAAGAGTGAAATACAAATAGTCTGAATCAGGATTGATTTCAACATAATGTGGTGGAGGAATCCCCATTTATTGATCAACTTTAAAGCCCATGCACAGCACTTAAAAAGATAAAGTAAGCAAGGTCAGATAATCAAAGCATTTAAATAGTAAAAACAGCAACTGCCACTGTAGACTGCTAAAATAAATCCATAATACAAATTGCTTTAGCAAAAAGTGGATGAGCAGCTGATCTTCCTATTGAACTTTTATACTGTTCAGTGACCACACTGGGAAAAGGATTGGGAGAAATGCCTTGAAGATCAATATTGAGTGAGATGTAGCAGGGATTCATTCTGAACATGAAAGAATTACAAGTATGAGAGTAGAGATCTTGAGGAAATGTCATCAAGAAAGGACTGTTCTTTTAAAATATCACACATATTATACGAACATGACATTAGTTGAAATTCTATTATGATCTCTGAGCATTGAAAGCTTATTAAATCAGAAATTTAGTTATTGCAAAACATGAAAATAGGACAAAGAGAACTAATAATTTTAGTAAAATTACTTCTAAGAATTTAATAACTTCTGTCTTCAAAATAAGGAGACATTTAAACGTATTAATTAATATAGTATTCTGTTGAGGCTCATACTTTCCAGCCATATGTATTTCAAGTTTTTTGCTGAATAGAAATGATAAACCAGAACATTTTATTGTTCTTTTTTTTTTGGATCCTGTTGCTTTTTCTGAGTTCAACATGTATCTGTAATTAACAAGTTTAGTGTAAGTACTATTTCTTCAAATCTGTTCTAAATAATATTTTCATAGACACTTTTAATGTTTTCTAGAAACTAGAATGATCTATTGCAA